>NW_026526843.1:88541953-88619453 GCF_024362965.1 Panthera pardus
TTGGATTCCAGTTTACTTAGTCTCTAAGAATATCTCATTCTAAAAGTCCCAGATAGCAGATGATGTCAGCGAAATTGGAGGAGTAAGGACCTTTGACAATTCTCCTCTCCATAAAAGCAAAGAGAAAAACTGGCAAAAATAGAATCAACTTTTTCAGACTCTGGAAATTAACCAAAGGCTTGCAGCTATGCAGGAAGTATTTATTCAGGAAAAGTGCTGATTCTTGCTAAGAACAGTGGGCTTTGTGGCATTTTCACTCGTCCCACTCCCATCCCCCTCTCTCCAGTTCATGGTAACCTTGAAAATAGAGTTCACAATCATGGTGAAAACCAGGAGCTTTGGCAGCCACCAAAGGAGGCAGAACAGGGAGGGAACTCCTTGAAACCCTCATGCCCAAGAAATTATCATTATTTGATCTAGCTGGTAGTTCCCTGGTAGGGACCCCACTTGCAAGGCTTGTCTTTTTTTCACCTGACTTGGAGATTGCCTACTGCAAAAAACCTTTTTCCTGGGGGCATTTGTTGAAAACTTTTAGAGGCAGTTTAACTTCATAGCTGTCTGAGGTCGTAGAGTACCAGTTGGGACAAACAGAAAGCTAACCTAAAAGCTTAAAAAGAAAAGCTGGGGTAGTGAGAGGTCTATAGGGGCTCTGAGAAAGCTACAATATATTTCTGGGAATCAAGAAGGCTGTGCACATGTATAGGACTGTGCACATGCTTAAAAAAGACCTAACAAGGCCTTAAGCTCTCAATTCTGGCCAAGTTTCAGGCTGTGCAAGTAGGAATTGAATGCTAAGGCAGAGTTGTTAACTCCTTGAGCATTAAAGGTATACCCTAATGCATATGCAGACCCTGAGCAAAGACGAAGCTAACCCAAGCAGAGAATAAGTGACCACACACAACAATGCAGACTTTAGACAATTAGTTCTAAAAACTCACTGAACAAATAGGAACAAAAACTGCAACAGTAACAGTTAAACCCTAGAGGAGGGGAAAGTCTAATTTCCAGAGTTGACACATTATTTAAAACGTTTAGTTTTCAACAAATTGAGACCTACAAAGAAACAAAGGAGGGCTCATCAACAATGGGAAAAACGTAATCAATAGAAATTATCCTTGAGCAAATGGAGTTGTTGGACCTACCAGAAAAAGAGTTTAAATTGTCTATTTTAAATGTGTTCAAAGAGATGACACTGTCTACAAAACTAAAGGAGAATATGAGCATAATATCACCAAATAGAAACTATCAGTAAAGAGGAAATTATAAAAAGACAACCAAATAGGGGTGCCTGGCCTGGGTGGCTCAGTTGGTTGAGCATCTGACTCTTGATTTCAGTTCAGGTCATGATCTCAGGGTTGTGAAATTGAGCCCTGCATTTGAGCTCCACACTGAGCTTGGAGCCTGCTTAAGATTCTCTCTTTCTCTCTTTCTCTCTCTCTTTCTCTCTCTCTTTCTCTCTCTCTTTCTCTCTCTCTTTCTCTCTCTCTTTCTCTCTCTCTTTCTCTCTCTCTTTCTCTCTCTCTTTCTCTCTCTCTTTCTCTCTCTCTTTCTCTCTCTCTTCTTCTTTCTTTCTCTTTCTCTTTCTCTTTCTTTCTCTCTTTCTCTTTCTCTCTCTCTCTCTCTTCTCTCTTTCTCTCTCTCTCTCTCTCTCTCTCTCTCTCCCCCCCTCCCCCCCGCTCTTGCATGCTTTCTCTCTCTCAAATTTAAGAAGAGAGAGAAACCAAATAGCAATTCTGGAATGGAAAAGTACAATAAACAAAAACAGTGTTACTGGAAAGACTCAACGGTAGATTTGAGCAGACAACAAAGAATTAGCAGTCTTGAGGATAGGGCCATTAAGATTACTTAGGCTGAGGAACAGAAAGAAAAAAAAAAAAGATTGAGTAAAGTTAACAGAGGCTCAAAGACCTGTAGGGATACCATCAAGCACATCAACATATGTCTAACTGGAGTCCCAAGAAGGAGAGGAGAGAAAGGGATACAATATTTGAAGAAATAGTGGCAAAAAATTTCTCATATGCGATGAAAAATATAAAGGTACATATCCAAGAAACTCAAAAGTCCAAGTAGGGTAAATGCAAAAATATTACATAATCAAACTGTCCAAAGCAACAGAAGTAATTCATCATGTACAAGGGATCCTTAATAAGATTAACAGTGGACTTCTTGTTAGAAACCATGGAGACCAGAAGAGAATAGGATGATAACTACTTACTCAAAATGATGAAAGAAAAAGATGATCTACCAAGAATTCTATATCCAGGAAAATGATACCTCAACAATGAAGGTTAAATAAAGACATTCTCAAGTAAACAAAACTGAGAAAATTCATCATTTGTAAACCTGGCCTACAAGAAATAGTAAAAGTTCTTTAGGCTCAAAAGAAAACACTAGGGAGTAACTAAAACCATAAGAATAAATAGAGCACCAGTAAAGGTAATTGCATATGTAAATATGAAAGACTGTATAATTGTATTTTTTAAGTTTATTTTACTTATTTTGAGAGAGATTGAGCATGGGAGAGGCAGGGAGAGAGAGAGTCCCAAGCGGGCTCCATGCTGACAGTGTGGCTATGGGGCTCAAACTCATGAACTGTGAGATCATGACCTGAGCCAAAATCAAGAGTTGGTTGCTTAACCGACTGAGCCACCCAGGTGCCCTAAATGTATTTTTGATTGTAACTTTTTTCTCCTGATTTCAGGGATAGCTGATTAAAGCAACCAAGGGCAAAGTTGGTAGACTGACATTACTCCAGAACTTAATTTAAAGCTACAGTAGTCAAGACAGTGTAGTATTTGTGAAAGAAAAAGCAGATCAATTAAAAAGAGAGCCCAGAAATAGATCTTTAAGTAGCAAATAGAAAAGAGAGACCAAAGCTAATCTTTAAGTAGCAAAGGCAACGGAGAAAGGATGGTCTTTTCAACAAATGGTGCTAGTACAACTGGATATTGACATGCAAAAAAAAAAAGGCTCTAGACATAGATCTTACATTTTTTTTTTTTTTTTCAGAAAAATTTACTCAAAAGGCTTTTCTCCTCAGATTGGGAGCAAGGGAAGGCTCCTCATTCTCACCACTTACTCAGCCTAGTGCTGGAAGCGATCACACTAAGCCAGGGAAAGGAAAGATAAGCATAGAAGTTGGAAAGGAAGAAATGAAACTTTTTATTTATAGATGACATGAAAGCCTCTGTACAAAATCCTAAGGATCTGCAGCAACAAGCCTTCAGAACTAATAAGTGAGTTCATCAACAATATAAGATGAATATACCAAAACCAATTCTATTTCTGTTCTTCTATATACTTGGCAAAGAACACCTAGAAACCATAGTTAAAAACACTGTGCTATTCACCCGTTGCCCAAAACAAAATGAAATTCTTAGGTATACATCTCATGATACATGTATAAGCCTTGTATGGTAAAAACTACACCTCACTCATGAAAAAAAATTGAAGATATAAATAAATGGAGAGATGTACTCTCTTCAGGGATTAGATGATGCAACATAGTAAAGATGTCATTTCTCCCCACATTTATCTATAGGTTTGCTCCGATTCCAATTAAATCCCCAGGAAGATTTGTTGTGGAGATGGAAAGCTTATCCTAGATTATATATGGAAAGGCAAAAGACCAAGAATACCAAAAACAACTTTGAAAAACTGTAATATAGTGGGAGGAATTACTCTACCCCATTTTTTAAGACTTCTATAGGTATAGGAATTAATACAGTGTGGTGCTGGCAGAGGAACAGACACCTAGATCAGTGCAACAGATTAGACTGCCCAGAAGTAGCCACACGTGTGCAGCCAACTGATTTTTTGACGAATGTTCAAACCCAATTCAGTGAAGAAAGGGTAGTGGTTTTTTAACAAATGGTGGTAGAGCAATTGAACATGCATAGGCCAAAAATTTAACCTCAACCTAAATCTAACATTTAAAAAAACTTTTTTTTAATGTTTATGTACTATTTTTGAGAGAGAGAAAGAGTGTGAGTGGGGGAGGGGCAGAGAGAGAGGGAGACACGGAATCTGAAGCAGGCTCCAGGCTCTGAGCTGTTGCCACAGAGCCCAACGTGGGGCTCGAACTCACGGACCGCGAGATCATGACCTGAGCCAAAGTCAGACACTTAACCGACTGAGTCACCCAGGTACCCCTAAATCTAACATTTTATATAAAAATTAATTCAAAGTGTATCATAGATGTATTGCATTTTATTTTTTTTTTAATGTTTATTTTTGAGAGAGAGCATGTACAAGCAGGGGAGGGGTGGGGGCGGGGGAGGGACAGAGGGTCTGAAACGGGTTCCGTGCTGACAGCACAGAGCCTGATGTGCGGCTTGAACTCGCAAACCATGAGATCATGACCTGAGCCGAAGTCAGACACTTAACCAACTGAGGCACCTAGGCACCCCTGTATCATAGATTTAAACGTACAACATAAAATGACATGACTTTTAAAAGAAAACATACCAGAAATTTATCAGGACCTAGGATATGGCATTCTTAGACATGACACCAAATGCACAATCTAAAGATAGAGGAAAAAACCAACAAGTCTCCAGTTACACAATGTGTAGAAAACATGAACATTTTCCCAACAAGTACTATGTAAGTCTCTACCAAGCACATGAAAATGTGTCCAACATCCTTAGCTATTCAGGAAGTGTAAATTTAAACCACAATGCGATATTACCACACAACTATTAGATAGCTATAATAAAAGATAATCCTATATTCTGGCAAAAATGTGGATGAACTGGATCTTTTGTACATTGCTGATGGGAATATATAGTCATAAAGTCACTCTGGAAAATAGTTGAGCAGTTTCTTTGAAAAACTCAACATAGCCATGCCAAACAATTCAGCAGTTGTACTCCAGGGAGGTGTACTTCTCAGAGAAAGGAGGACCTGTTTTCACATGAAGACCCGCAAGCAAGTTTTCATAGCAGTTCTATTTGAAATAGGTAAAATTGAGAAAGAACTAAATTAATGGTTAAATAAATTGTGGTACATCCATACTATGGAATAACTACTCAGCAAAAAAACAAAACAAAAAAACCCCACAAAACCTGTTGATGCGTGCAACTACTCAAATGGATCTCCAGGGAATTCTGTGTTTTAAAAAAAACAAAAAAACGACTTTGGGGTGCCTGGGTGTCTCAGTCGATGAGCGTCCGACTCTTGGTTTTGGCTCAGGTCATGATCTCACAGTTTGTAAGTTTGAGCCCTGTGTCATGCTCTATGCTGACAGTGTGGAGCCTGCTTGTAATTCTCTCTCTCTGTCTCTCTCTCTCTGCCCCTCCCCTGCTCATGTGCATGCTCTCTCTCAAAATAAATTTAAAAAAATTAAAATCTTTTTGAAAGGTCATATACCATGTGATTTCCTTTATATCGTTGTGGAAGTAACAAAATTCTAGAACTGGACAACAGGTTAGTGATTGTCAGGTATTAGGGATCACAAAGATTTTGTTAGGAGCATGAGGGAAAGAGGGGGTAGGTGTGACTGTGAAGAGACAGTATGTTAGGATCATTGGGGGGGATCTTTGTGAACAGTTCTATATCTCTATTGTGGTAGTGACTCTACACATACACATGAGTGCGTGTAAAACCGGTGAAATCTGAATCAGGTCTGTCAGTTGTACCAATGTCAAGTCTCCTAGTGTTGACATCATTATATAAGGTGTTACTATGACGGGTGCTGGGGAGGAAAAATTTTCTGATACCCTGAAGATTCTTCTGTCTGGTCTAAAAATTAAATTGATATGAGAAAGATTAAGAGGAGAAAATCAAATTTAATTACGTACAGGGAACCCACATAAACATGAGATCCCAAAGACAGGCGAAATGAGGTAAATATGTCATTCTGGACTTAAAGAAAAAGGGGAGGAAGGCAACTCACAGGAAGAATGGAAAGAGTAAATGGTAAACAAATATTTGTTGGGCCATTGAGAAACAGTGGGACACAGAGAGGACTTTGATTAAACAGGCCTTGCTTTGTTTCTCCCTGTCTACCTCCCCTAGTTCATAGTATACTGTAGTTATCTATGGTGATTGGTGATAGCTCTCTCCTGGAGCAGATCTTCTAATTTTCTTTAGACCATTTAGGGAGAAGGGGGGAGGAAGGAAAAACAACAAAAGAAAAACTTGTCAAGTCTTTTGTTTCTTAAAAGTAAGCAGCCTAGGGGAATATAAATGACATAAAATAATCTCCGAACTTTATTGTTATTTAGAAGACAGGTGTTTTAACCAACTAAGCCATAGAGCTACCTCAAACTTTATTGTTATTTAAATGAAAAAAGATCAGAATACAATATTCTGTATTGTGTTAAGTAGAAGAAAAACCTACACAAAGAATTAGAAGGATCCATGTCAGTATGCTAAGAGTGGTCAGTTCTAGATACCACGTAAATGTCCAGAGAGGGGGCGGAGAATGCTCTCTGGGATATTTTTTTAAGAAAGCAAACAGCCTAAAATAATCCACATGCCAAAGAAACACTTTTTGGGGTGGCAAATTTTGCTCCTCTACATGGAGAAGCTGGATTAAGAGTATGCAGAACCTCTCTGTGCTGTTTTTGCACTTTGTTAATGCACAATTATTTAAAAATAAAAAATAACTTTTAAAAATTGCCACCTCATCCACACACTCATCCACAAAATGGATAATTAGCTCATAAAAATTTGGGTATATAGGCAAAAACATTTTAACTTCAGGTTTTGGTTTCTAAATAATCCAAATTGTTCTGTATAGGCAAACTGACTAATGTAACTGATAGTGTAATCAAAAACCGTCACTTGTTTTCCTCAGGAAACATGAATATTTAATAGATTTAATTTACATAGTGAATTTATGTTCGTTATGTGGAATAATTACTGGTCTAGTTAATAAATCTCCATCTCTTCCTTTGCATGCAGAAAGCATTTGCCAGAATCTTTTCTTTGCAATTGCATTTTCTTGGTGTCCATTTCTTCCACTGTGGTTTGAAATTGAAATGGTTAGAAATAATCCAGCAGGGGCACTTGGGTGGCTCAGTTAAGTGTCCAACTTTGGCTCAGGTCATGATCTCAGGGTTGGTGAGTTCAAGCCCCACATCAGATCCTCTGTGCCCCTCTCTCCACCCCTCCCCTGTTCACGTGCTCTCTCTCTCTCTCTCTCTCAAAAACAAATAAAAGCATTAAAAAAATAATCTAGCAAATTCCAAGAGATCAAGGCTTATACTTCTGTTTTATTTTGGCATATAAAATATGACTCTTGAGGTGGTTGATCATGTGTTTTTAAGTCCTGACCACGTACTTAATATATATCAAATTTTATAAATATTTGAAATGAAAAGACCCATTCTTTCAAACATTAATGAATTTGTCCTTTATGTGCCATGTCATATACACATGAAAAACATTAACTTTGAGTTATCAGATCATCATTTCTGAGCATTGGTATTATTAATCATAGACTTTTACAGCTGATGGAATCCTTAAATTTGGCTAGTATTTAAAAAATCGTATTCATTAATAATGGTTCTCTGGGAAAAATAGAAAGGGTTTTATATTTCATGGAGTAGTTTGAGAAAAACTGATAGAAACCAGCTTCTACATAGTGAATAATTTTCAACAAAACACTCCCTTTTCATAGCTTCTGACCATAGTAGTCATTTAATTACTATATGGCTCACTGGGTAATATATATTCCTAAAGGGGATTTTCCCGTTAGGTTTTTTATTCTTAAAGCACATACATTTTACATAGAAAATCAAGTATTTCTGTAGATCATAGGCAATAAATTATAAATATTATTTTAGCAAACTGCCTCCGTGGTATACCTTTGGCTGTTTTCCCTGCTGGCCTTTGTTGTGACTGTATTGAACCTTTTGAGTCTGAAGAGTCAACTTTAAAAACTCTTCTGCTTTTTCATAATGTTTCTTTTTTTAAAATTTTTAAATGTTTATTTTTGAGAGTCCAAGTGTAAGCGGGGGAGGGGCAGAAAGAGAGGGAGACCCAGAATCCAAAGCAGGCTCCAGGATCCCAGCTGGCAGCACAGAGCCCGATGTGAGGCTCGAACTCACAAACCGCGAGATCATGACCTGAGCCAAAGTCAGACGCTTAACTGACTGAGCCACCCAGGCACCCCTTTAATGTTTATTTTGAGGTGGAGAGGGAGGTGCAGAGAGAGGAGGACAGAGGGTCCAAAGCTGGCTCTAAGCTGACAGTAGAGAGCCCGATGTGGGGCTTGAACCCACGAACTGTGAGATCATGACCTGAGCTAAACTTGGTCACTTAACTGACTTAGCCACCCAGATACCCCAACACTTCTGCTTTATTTTTTTTTTAAGTTTATTTTGAGAGAGATGGAGAATAGCGCAAATGGGGGGGGGGGAGAGAGAATCACAAGCAGGCTCTGCACTGACAATGTAGAGCCCAATGCAGGGCTTGAACCCACGAACCATGAGATCGTGACCTGAGCGGAAGTTGGACACTTAATCAACTGAGCCACCCAGGCGCCCCATGGTTCTGGGATCAAGCCCTGCATAGGGTTCCACACTAAGCATGGAGCTTGTTTGGGATTCTCCCTCTTTCTCTGCCCCTCCCCCTGCTCATGCACATATTGATTCTCTCTCTTTCTCTCTTTCTCTCTCTCTCTCAAAAACAAATAAGCAGAGAAGACTTAAGTTTGCAAACCCTGCTTCTGAAAGTATGTGGGTATTTGTTAAACTGAAACGACTTGTTTATTACAATTCCAGGTGTACACATGGCTTAATATTAAATAAAGTATGTTGGCCATAATCTTTAATATCATTTCATTCATAAACCTCTCTTAATCTGGATTTCCCATCATGACTTAAGTATGGCTGTCATGTTTATATACTAGAGCTCTCAATGCTCTTTGGCTTATAGATTCAATTTCAGCTTAATATCACATTCAGGACATGTAACAGTATGAAAAAATGTGAGATGGGAGACTGTTGTTTTTTTTTTTTTTTTATTCTGAAGTAAGCAATTTTAGTTTTCCCCTCTTCCACTATATGGACTAAATCATGCTTCATTTTTTAAACCTTTTTTGTTGTTGTTTGTTTCCCCATATAAGTAACTACCTATTTCAGATCCGTATTTTTGCTAGCTTTTAAATTACATGATTCATAAAATTTCTCGGGAAGCTGTAGAAATGGAAAATGGATGGTGGCAGAGGTTTTTGGGTGGTTTGGTGGAAGCATAGCCCTTGATATATGGGCACTAGTAGATGGGAAACTCATTCTATATAGTAGGGCTACAAGAATTTTGGAGTACAGTTATTTAAATTTAAGTCTGAAGAAGTAGATGAGGAGTAGTTCTTGGATATATTGAATGTCTGAGTTACTATTATACCCTCTGTATGAATAGGCTTGGAAATTGCCTAGGAAATAAGTCTTCTCTGAGTAAAGTTATTCTGAAGTTTGCATTATATAATTAATGTGTCAAATAAAAAACAAATTCCAAATTAGTAAGGAAAAGGCTTTATTTGAAAGGGTTATTTCAAGGAGGAAGAAGGGATTATTGGAATAGGGAGTGGGGTCTTTTTTAAAATAGTAAATTTTCTTTCGGAGAAATAAAGCTACAGAAAGAACAGCATGAGGAAGTGGGAAGACTGGGGGAGGAATAGAGAAGCTTCACCAGAGTTTGGTTAACAAGCATCTTGTTCTGGGGCATAAGCAGGGACACGCAGTGGAGCAAATCACTTATGAGACAAAGAATGGACATTTGGAGGGCCCGTCTGCCTTTGTCATAGGTAAACAAAGAGGGGAGGGCATCTGCGAATCTTTTCAGTTCATCTGGGGAATGTGCTTCCTTGCAGTAAGCTGTTTTCTGGAACACAACAAGTGCGGAGATTTCTCAATTTTTGCTGTTTTCCAAGATCAGAGAGCTCAACGTTTTTATATGTGAGGGCTTTGAAGAGTCATTTATGTTCATTATCCAGTCCTATTATTCCCGATTTACAGAGGAATATTACACTGCATGTTTTTCTTTGGCACGGAGTAGGTTGTTTTTGTTTTTGTTTTTTAATTTTTTTTTTTAACATTTATTTATTTTTGAGACAGAGCATGAACAGGGGAGGAGCAGACAGAGAGGGAGACACAGAATCTGAAACAGGCTCCAGGCTCTGAGCTGTCAGCACAGAGCCCAACGCGGGGCTCGAACTCACGGACTGTGAGATCATGACCTGAGCCGAAGTCAGACGCTTAACCGACCAAGCCACCCAGGTGCCCCTGGCACGGAGTAGTTTTTATTGTTAGCAAAATTTTATGCATACTGCATACCTTTTCAAAGTTCATGCTCAGCGATAGGAAGGGAATACAAAGAAGCATAAGAAGCAGTCTGTCCCCTTGCAATTTAAAACCTCTTTGGGATAGTATGATAGTTGCAGACTTAAGATAGTAACTTGTTTTACCTGCAAACAAATAGAAGTCTGAATTAAGTTGCTGGTGAGAAAAGAAAGGGGCTGGTGAGAAACTAACATTTGAGTTTTCATTCTTTAACCAGCTGTCTTCACACTGGGTACAGGTGCTCCTGGGTGTTCCAAGGCTTCTAAGCAATATCAGGCAAGGGAACTAGTTTCCAAATTCTTAATTTTCATGTGTATTCTTTCTAAAGTTGATATGCCCAGGACAATTACCTGTAATGGACATATAGGTTCTTTCTCCTGTTCCCTTTCACAATTTTTTCCTCTGTCCCTATGCAATGTGCCTTCTCACCAACCCAGAGTCTTAACCGTGGTGTGTTTTAAGATGCTTTGGAATATTTACAGAAACGTCCAGGATGCCAAACAAAGAAGCAGTGTGAAAATTGGTATCAGTGTTGAGAAAGTAAGTGTCAAAAACCAAGTAACATACTTTTTCAAGGCCGGTTGATTTTTGCTTTGCTTTGAATAAAATTAATGGAACTCCTCAACCTGGTAGCTGGCGGATCATTAACAGTAATTTTTAGGTCATTATGCAGTTTGTGGCATGTAACTCAGAAGAAGTTTGCTTGAACAAAACCTCCTCCATTCCTATCTCCTTGCTTTCCTTTAATAATAGCTGTGTTAAGATAGAATTTACATATTACAAAATTCACTCCTTTACATTCAGGGGTTTCTGTGTATTCACAGTTGTGCAAGCACAAGCATCACCACTATTTCCAGAACATTTTCATCACCCCCAAAAGAAACCCCAGACCTATTAGTAGGCACTCACTATTTTTCCCCTCCCCAGCTTCTGGCAACTACTGATCTGCTTTCTGCCTGTGCAGATTTGCCTATTCTGGACAGATCATATAAGTGGAATCATACCACATATGACCTTTTGTGTCTGGCTTCTTTTCAGTAGGCATGTTTTCAAGGTTCATCCATGTTGTAGCATGTATCTGTTTTCATTCTTTTTTATGGCTGAATAATATTCCATTGTTTGGGTAGACCATATTTTATTTATCCATCTACTAGTCACTGACATTGGGTAGTAGCAACTTTTTAGCTGCCATGAACATTCATGGGCGGTCTACCCCCACTCATTCTGTATTTGCAAATTTGCCTACCCATGAAGATTTACTTGTAACCCCCAAACAAATCCTCAGGGCATTTTCATAGTCACTCACAGACATGTGCGGAGCAGCCAAAAATGTAAATCCCTCAACGCACACATTCCCAGCTGAAGTCAAACCAGCTACACTCTGCTGCCATATTGTGGCTCTCATGCCATGTAAACAAGTGCCCTTTTTGCAGTCTGGTTGGTGCCACGGTTTGGCATTTTTGTGCTGTTTGCCAGTGACTTTGCTGCTTCACATAGCCCCCAAGCATAGTGCTGAAGTGCTGTCTACTACTCCTAAGTACAAGAAGGCTTTGGTGTGCTTTGTAGAGCAAATACATGTGTTATATAAGCTTCATCCAGGCATGAGTTAAAGGGCTGTTGGCTGTGAGTTCAGGATTAATGGATCAATGATATATATTAAATAAGGCATCTTTAAAACAGAAATGCGCATAAAATAAGGTTATGTGTTGATCGGTTGACCAAACTGTGACCAGAGACTCACAAGAACCTAATCCCATACTTCCTCTTGGAGCAGTGGTTGCATATTCACCCATTCAGTGTTCATGTGACTTTATAGAACATAACTACTGCGAATAACACACATCGAATGTATGTATTTTTTGTGTGGACACATGTTTTAATTTCTCTTGGGTGTATGCCTAAGAGCAGCATTGCTGGATCATATGGTAACATCGACTTTTTGTGAACAAGGCTTCTTAGCATTCACATGTATAAAAATTAGAGAATTTATGCTGAACCCTCTCTTAATCTACCAAGTACAAGGAAGTGAGGTATTTGTGGGGTGGGGGTGGGAATTGCCCTGGCTTAGAAGCCCATGACACGTAGGAGTCAATATCTCTTGTGACACATCCTTGAAAACATAGCTTCCAAGGGCTCCTCAAGAGGCATGACCAGCTGCAGGAGATCACCACACTCAGTGGACTCCAGAACTGTTCATTTACAGCTTGCCTAGAGTGGATTCCTGTCTTTCTTCATGGTACCAGCTTTCCATCATGTCCCAATTTTCCATTGCTTAGTTCCTCCGTGGCCAGTTTATGGAATTGAATCTAGAGGCTTTAGGTCTTCTCCTCTAGGAAGGAAGTTGAGCCTGTAAATGGGTTAAAGCTTAATGCTTTAAAAGCTGATGTTTTCTTATGAACTGTTGCTTTGTTAGATCTTAACTCTTTACCTCTCCAGTAGCATGAATAATTGGATATGTAATTAAAAGATTTTAGTAATGGTACATCAAAAAGAGCAGTAGGTATAAACAGAAGCAGTTTGTAGTAAAGATTTCATCTGTAACCAAATGAAATAAACATATTCTCCTTTTTAATGGTGGCCATGGTACCGATCATCCACTATATAAAATGCTGGGCATTTTGTTAGGTGCTGTTTATATATGTTCTCTCATTTAATCCTCAAGGAAATCCTGCAAAAAAATATCTACATTTTGCAGAGGATATTGAAGATCAGAGAAGTTAAAGAACTTTTCAATTCATGCACAGAAGTGATAGAGCCAGGTGAACCCAAGTTGGTCTGTCTTTGGACTCCAAAGCCCCACCCTTTATGTCCTACTACCCAGCTATCCTTGGCTTCATGTGCCCACTCTCCACAAAAGGGAAAGGGGTGTGTGTGAATATGAATTGGAGATGGAGATATTTTTGTTTTCTTCACAGCTTTATTCTGAGCATCTAGAACTGTGCCTGGCACAAAGTAGGTGTTCAATAAATATTTACTGAGCGAATGAATGCATATCACATAGGTTTTGTGAATTTACTGAGGATTCTGGGGAATGGTACCATAAAAGAATGTTAATGAACAAAGGAAGGTTTCTTCTTTTTGGCAAAAATTACATCTGTAGAGGGTGAATAGGCTGTGTTACACATTCATGGCTAGGAATCCAAAGCTGGGCTGCAACTACATGATTCTATGTTTATCCAGATTGCTTTGCTGGGCAAGCTTGTTCTGCACGTCGCTATAGCAAAATCATGTAATTAGTTATGGTAGGGGGTAGTGACCCTTGTCCTATGAGAAAGAAATCCAGTCTAGGTACCCTCAAGTAAATTCGGCAGTGATCCCAGAGATCAGGAAGTCTCAGGAAAGGAGAAAAGACTTGGAAGATATTTCATGGGAAAAAATGTATCCAAATGATTAATAAATGGTATGCAACTTCATTAGTCATCAGAGACCTGCAGATTAAAACCACAGTGTGATACTATTACATTTCCAACAAAATAGCTAAAAAATTTAAAATGACAGACAATTCCAAGTGTTGGTGAAGACAGAGCTGCTTATTGCTAATAGGAGTATAAATTAGTTCAACCACTCTGGCAAACTGGGAATATCAACCAAAGCTAACATATACCTTATGACCTAGCATTTCCACTCCTAGGTATATACCCAACAGAAATGCCTTAACATATGTCCACCAAAAAATATGTACAAGAATACTTTTAGCAGAATTGTAATAGCTCTAAATTAGAAACACCCCATATGTCCAACCAACAACAGCAGACTGGCATAAATAAATTGTAGTGAATTGATACAGTGACGTATTAAAAAGCAAGGGGAATGGATGAACCTTCGTTATACATAAAACACATATGAATCTCTTAAGCAAAATGAAGAGTCAAAGAAGCGAGGCATAAAAAGCTACCTACCCTAGGAATCTATTAAAGTACAGAAAACAATGAACTAATCTATGACTTTTGAAATTAAAATTGTGGTTACCTCTGGGGGAGGTAGTGACTGAGAGGGGCTTCTGAGATGCTGGTCATGCTCTATTGCTTGCTCTGGGTACTACTTACTTGGATGAGTTCACAGAAAATTCATCAAGCTGTACACTTATGCTTTATATACAAGGAATAGGTATATGTTGTCTCAAGGGAAAGAGGGTGAAGCAATTTTTTTTTTTTTTTTTTTTTTTTTTTTTTTTTGCCAGCTCTTGTGGTCAGGGGAAAATACCTGTCCAGACTACTTCACTATTTTGCCTAGTAGGGAATCTGGTTTGCTAGTTCACAGAAGCATCCATTTAGTTGGGGGCGGGGGGACGCTTTACGTACCTATTCTGTGCAGAATGCTAAGTGCTAGGGTGGGTATAGGTAGGAATAAAACATAGATAGCTTTAAATCTAGTAATCCAGACTGAAGATTCTCATTTTCGATAGTAAATAGTAAGAAGGGAGAGCAACTCAGGACACAGATGAATCTCGTTTTATTGTCCTTACTGGATACTTAAGAAATAATGAGACTAGGCATTTGGTTCCAAATGCATCTAAAGTTACGACATAAGAAAGGCCATTTCTGAAATGCTTTTGGGAGAAAATTCCACTAGTCTATTTGAATTGGCCTTGCATTGTCTGTGGTATTTGCCTTTATCTTGGCTTCTATTTCCTCCCTGTCAATGGGGTAGATTTTATCTATTTTGTTTACTCTTCAGAAATAACTGCCAGGAAGACTACTGTTTGAGGAATGATGGCCAAATTACTCATTTTTTAGTGCGGAGTCAATAAGCAACACAGGCTTTCTGAAAAGCTTTGCCAATTTGTCTCCCTAACGTGCACGTATTTTTTTTTTTTTTAACACTTCTTATACATGAATGAAAATGTTACCAAGCTTTTCCTATATCCCCACCTTATTTGTTCATACAATGGTGGGGTTTTTTTTAACTGAGCTTGAAACTATTTATCTTTTTAATTTGATCATTTTCTCTCCTGTTATTTGAAAACATGAGTCTGATGCACGAGACTAAATACAGGATTATCCTGTTGAGTTCTTATTAAATCCAATGAAAGTTTGAGGGTTTTTTAAGAAAAAAAATGTTTGCTTAGTTTTTGAGAGAGAGAGAGAGAGAGAGAGAGAGAGAGACAGAGTGTGAGCAGGGGAGTGGCAGAGAGGGAGACACAGAGTGTGAAGCAGGTTCCAGGCTCTGAGCTGTCAGCACAGAGCCCGATGTAGGGCTCAAACTCAAACCATGAGATTGTGACCTGAGCCGAAGTCAGATGCTCAACCAACTGAGCCACCCAGGCACCCCGAAAGTATGAGGTTTTTAAATACTAAGGGAACTTAGATACCTAAAGGTTTCCCTATGGTTTTATTTTTATTTCTATTTTTGCTTTTTTTAAAGTTTATTTATTTTGAGAGAGAAGGAGAGAAAGAGAGAGAATCCCAAGCAGGCTCCATGCTGTCAGTGCAGAGCCTGATGCGAGGCTCTAACTCATGAACCATGAGATCATGACCTGAGCCAAAGGTGGACATTTAACAGACTGAGCCACCCAGGTGCCCCTCCCTATGTATTTGTTTTGTTTTTGTTTTTTTGTTTGTTTTTTACAGATTCATGGTAGTAGGAAAAGCACGAGAAGAGTTGGGAATCAGACATTTGAGATCTGTCCTGTGTGATGTGACCTTGAGTTTCATAGCTTTCCTGGGTGTCAAGTAAGGGTAATAATACTATCCTCCTAGAGCTGGTGCCAAGATTAAGGGTGATGATCTCTATGAAGTATCTCCAGTCATGCTTAGCACGTTGTAGGTGGGCCATAATTTCCCTATCCTCCTTTGGGACTCCTCCTAGGTTCATTCTGGAGTTATGTTGCCCACCTCAATTCCATCTCTACAATTGTCCTTTACTTATTTTCATGATCTCATCTTCCTTTCATTTTTTTTAATAAAGCTACTGTAAAGTAGCTAGCTTTTCTAGGCTCTGTCAAGACCTGAATTTTTACTACTTCTTATACTGTTAGACAAGACAAATTTCCAAAAATTAAAAAAAAAATAAAAAAAGACAAACATGCTTTTTCATGTCTTTTTTCAAATTCTCTGTCCCCCAGGTGATTGATAAAATACATTTTCCACTCATAAATCTGAGATGTGTTTATGAAGGACTGTTGACTTGGTGAGAATGGGCCCATTTATGTTCTGATTTACCATATATTGACTACATCTGGCTAGTTTCCTAATTGAAACCCCTCTTTTCCCTAGTGCATATTTCTGACTTCGATTTGGTTTGAGGACACATTTATGTTTGCTTGTTTTTTAAGTTTATTTATTTATTCTGAGAGAGACAGAGAGGGGGAGAGAGAATCCCAAGGAGGCTCTGGGCTGCCAGCAGCAGAGCCAGACACAGGGCTGAAACTCACAAACCGTGAGATCATGACCTGAGCCAAAATCCAGAGCTAGGCACTTAACCAACTGAGCCACCCAGGCGCCCCTATGTTTGCTTTTTTCTTAAAATTTCTCTCAGGATTATTAACTGAGATCATCAAGTGATTTTCCCCTCTCCCATTCAAATTTTACATGGTGGGTACTTTCTGTTGGAGTTTTCTCTTAAGGTAATCAAGATACATAGTATAATTCTTTTGAAGTATTTTTTTTGTCTTACTATATTGCTAACACTTCAATAAAATGAACTAATCATGGTTTTACCAAAGTACATTAAAAACGATGGAAATTTATCAGGAAATCCTACTAAGTAATTAATAATTATTCACATTAAGCCAAGAATAATTAAAGGACTCAAATTACAGTAAAGTGACGCATAGGTCTTCTTTTAAGTGAAATTTGACAACAATTAGGCTAGCCAAGTGAAAAATCTGATATTTTAAAACTAATCTCAACCAGAGGCCAGAGTGGTATGGTGGCACAGACATGGGTAATACTGAAAATGCCCTGTCAGGCTCACAGGGTAACTGGCCAAGTTTGGTTTCCACTATATTTTACTGATTGGGGAGGTCACAGAGCCGATCTGGATTGTCAGGGGGAGGAGATATTGAACCCACCTCTAAATGGGAAAGATGACAAAAAATTTCTGGCCGTCTTTAATCAGCCACACGAGAGAAATTTTAAACTTTATTGCCTTAATGTTGGAGTGAGGTCATAGTAGTGGGTGCTACTTGGTCCCAAAGCAGTACTAAAATTCCACAAAATGTCCCCATTAAGTACCAATTTAGGTTACATATGACAGCAGTGAGTAATTTGTCACTGAATAGACTCAAATAAGGACATATTGTGTTCTGCAATTAGAAAGAGACTAGAATCTAGTCTGGCACTGTTTGTTAAAACCGAATTTTAATATTTTTATAATCAGAAGATAAATTATTTTAGGCAGGCTGTTTATTATAATATGGTTTTGGCACTCAGAAGAATAATATAAGGAAACAGGTAGTGGTTTCCTCTTGAACTGTAAAGTACTTTCCATTTTTAGTGAGAGTTCTAGGTCTACAAAACAATTTGGAAGAATAGATCATCTGTCTGTGACTGGTTGGGTAGCCCCCAGAAGGTTCAAAAGCCCTAGAACACATCAGAAAATTCTCATGTGGGGAAATGCTCATAACTGAGTGCTGAGCTAGGGGAGTTTCATCAGAATAGGCGGGTGTAGATTGATCCACTAAAAAATTCCTAAAATGAAGCATACTTGCTCTTGTTTTATAAGACATTTTAAAATGTTTGATTCTAAAAAATTCTAAAACCAGTAGCTCTCTTTCCTTTGATTCTATATGTGACCAGTTTAACTTCTGTAATTTCAGACAAAGAATTTGCTGGGTATCTAGGGTGAACATTTTATCACTTTACATAATCTGGTCACATTAAAGGCCTCTTAGAGCCTGATGTCAGAGCAGATTGGGGTTTTTTTCCTGGATGGGGATGGCGTGTCAAAGCCCATTTAGAAACCAAACAGTAGTTTGAACAGGTAAATTTAATAAAAAGAATTATTACCAAGAAATTGGAATAGTGGGGAATTAGTCAGAATTGGAGGACTCCAAAACAAACAAAAAAACCCCCTAAAAACAGCAACAAAACAGAAATGGCTGGCACAGAGAGCAGCCACTACCCCCCAAGGGCTGAGATAAACACTCCAGGAAGACAGCTGACCTTCCTCCCAGCAGGGCTGACGTGTGAGCCTTGTGGGAGAGGGCATAGCTGAGGCTCACTCTATCACAGAGAAGTTCACTGAGCTATCATAGAGGTGGGACTTGCAAATTTGCCCTGTGGCATTCAGGGGAAGCCATCCTTAGGGAGATGCCTCACTTCTGAACTTGCAGCAAGCTGACCAGGGCGGGATGAGGTGGGGTGTCCTCCAGAAAGGTATTTACAGGAAGCAGGCTATCAATTGCTCTCTGCTGCGAAGCCACCTGCCCATGCCTGCCTCTTGCTCCTGGCCACTTGGTACCGTGGGTAAACCGCACACCCTTGAAAGAGCCTGATGAGAAAAACACCGGAACCAGGGGAGCAAACCTCTTTCTCCAGTGACCCTCCATTGCCCTCTGCTGAGAAACTTCTGTTGTGTGCCAACCGGAAACATAGAGTCCAGCTCCAGTAGCTCAGGGCAGGCGATGATGGGTGGAGGGTGTGGAGCTGAGAGACAGTGGGTTGACAACTGGCATGGTGATGGTGTGCATGGCAGTGAATATAGCTTTGATGAGCTACTGTATCAAAACCAACCCCATCTGTGATACTTGGCAGTGCTATTGGTTTGCTTTTCTGTTCCTCCTGTTCCTTATTCCCCTTAAATGATTAGTAACTAAATATTTCAAAGTAGAATTTTTGTATTGGCTTTCATCACTTGAGCAAAATTAAATTTTCAAAATCAAATTCTACCTGAAAAATCAGCCACTTAAATAGAATAGACCCGTGATTTGATTTATAATATTAGATTAGTCCATGTTACATATTTGTTGCTGTGATATTAGGATTTCACATATGTTACCTAAATAGATTGTGTAGAATAATATTGAACGCCTGAATGAGTTTTGGTGAAAGCATTATTACTCTCCGTTAAAAGTCAGGATGCTGCTCTGAAAATATAGTGAGTTTGAAGTACAATATGAGGAAGGGAGTGTGATCAGATGGGTCTCTTCAGTACTGTGCAATACTGATCCTGCTGTTATTAGGACTAATTTGGGACCTTATTTTAATAATATGACTCTTGTACCTCTTTTCCATTCCTACTTACTAGTGTCACAACCATCTCCTAATCTCCTCATTGCCCAACTACTGTAAGATTCTTCTTACTGGGTTCTCCCCAGTCCCACCCTGTCTCTAATTTATTTGGCTAATGATTGCCATTTTTATCTTTCTTAATTACTACTTTCATCATTTTTCTCCAATCTTGGGAATGTATAATTAATAATTGTTCTCCCCATTGCCCTACTGCGCTAGGATTGAATTGAAATTCTGTTTGATTTTTCTGGTGTTTGGTATCTAGACCCATGTTGCCAGGCCAGTCTTACCTCCCAACATGAATCCTTCATTAGGTTTATTTAACAGACTTTTGTTAACTTATAACCATATGTCAGCTACTGAGAAGATAGAAATGAACCTACCCTAAAGGAGGTCACAATGCAGTCAGGGAGGCGTGCACATAAAATGATTGTTACATTGTGTGGAAGGCTAAGTGATACTTCCCTGTGCCGAAAAGATGTTCCTGTCCTAATCCTGGGACCTGTGACTGTGTTAACTTATTTCCAAACGGGACTTTGCAGATGTAATTAAATTAAGGATCTTGAGATGGGGAGATGATCCTGGATTATCTGGATTATCAATATGATCACAAGGGTATTTATAAGAGGAAAGCAGAGGGAGATTGAATTACAAGAGAAGGCAGCGTGACCAGAGAAGCTGAGATTCAGGTGACGCAGCCATGTGCCAAGGAATGCCCGCAGCCTCTAGGAGCTGGAAGAGGCAATGAGCTGATTCTCCCCATGGAGCCTCCAGGAGGAAGCAGCCCTGCCAGCACCTTGATTGGGCCCTGTGAGACTCATTGCAGACTTCTGACCTCCAAAACCATTAAGAGAATAACTCTGTTGTTTTAAGCTACAAGGTTGGAGGTAATTTGCTACGGCCACAGTAAGGAACTCGCACACAGTGTAATGCTAAGTGAAATCTAAGAATGTCAGCATTCCCCACTGTAGCACAGAGGAAGGTGACAAATTCTGTGACAAAAATGAGGCTATTCACAAATGGACTTGGTGGGGTAGGACATTGAAAATAAGGGAAAAGTGAGTATAGAGATGGACAGCAGCAAATTATTAGCAAGACATGCTGAGGAAAGTGCAAGTAGTTTGGAGTTGAGGCACAGGGGAAGGTGACAGATATGCCAGTTAGGGTATGAATGCCTTGTGATCAGTGCTAAGAAGTTTGAACTGTATTGTCTAGGCACCGGGGAGCCACTGGTAGGTTTTAGGTAGAAGAGTCATTCAGTCGGATTTGTACTTTAGGAAGGCCAGTCAGGTAGTAGCATGGAGAGAGGACTAGCTAGGGAGTAGATCCACACAAAGAGGTAGGTGCCTGAAATAAAGCTTTGGCAGTAGTCCCAGACTGAGAAGAGGGGCTAAATAGAAGAAATATTAGCAAGATTCAGTCTACAGAACTTTCTGGTATAAGGCTTAAGGAAAGAGAAAGTTGTAGGAAAGGCCCATGTTTTTGGTTCTTATGACCTTAGTGGGATAGCCATGCTCTCTCTCTTATTCAAATAGACACTATGCAGTGGTAGGTGGGTCCAAGGGAATAAATGAGTCTTGCACATGTTGAGCCTGAGGGACCTTTGAGATCTAAATATTGATGATCAGTAGGCAGTTAGATATTTTAGTCTAAAACTTAGAGGAGACCAACGTCAGAGCAAAAGAGGAAAGACTTGAGAATCATCATCATATAGGTAACAGATGAAATCCTGGAAAACCATACAATGCTTAAAGACAACACATTAAAGGACCACAGTGAAAGTAAAACACAGTCAAGATTAGGATCCTGAGGAACACTTACCTTGAAAGAAAGGATGGGCCAAGGCCAAAAAAGAGAAACCAGAGAGGTAGGAACATTATCATTAGAGAATGCGGTCACAGAAGCTGAGAGAGAAGGTTTTCTGTGGTTTCAAATGCTATAAAAAGGCCAAATGGTGGAATCACTGCAATGTCCATCGGATTTGCCAACCTAGAAATCAGTGGGAACCTTGGCCAGGGCACTTTCAGTGTTGCGGTGGGGATAGAAGCCAGATTGTAGTAGGCTGAGGAAGGAATGGGTAGTGAGGAAGTGGGGGAAAGTAAATATAGAATAATTTTCAAGAGGCTAGATTGGGAAAAGGAGAGACAGGGGTAGGTGAAAAGGGGCATGTGGAATAGGAGTTGAGGTGAAGGTGGGAGGGGCATCACCATTTTATTCTGGGGGGAAGAGCTAGTAGAAAGGAAAAGGATATACTGATGGAGTGAAGTCTTTGATAGGCAGCAGGTGGAATGGGTCTAAAGCATAGATGAGAGATGGGCTCCTCTACCACTGAGACAAAAAGAAGTGGGGGTACAGATAGAGCGGGGTCTGCAGGTAAGAGGAGGAAGCAGAGGATGCCCCTCAGCTGATGGCCTGGTTCTCTTGGAAGAAAGGAGGAAGAGCCACTTGCTGAAAGGAGCAGTGGTAACAGAGGGGAGAGAGAAGAGAGTTTGTATTAGTACTTCTGAGGGATGGAAGGGAGACAGGAGGAGAAATTGCTAGGTTGCCTCAAGGGCCCAACTGAGGCTGGATGCAGGGAGTTGGTAGCAGTACCTATCAGTGCTGATAGATTTCCCTCAGCAGCACTAATGAGCCTACAACTTAGGAGATAAGAATTGTGTGGATAGATTGCACCCGAGAAGGGGGTATTAAACACAGCAGACATGATGGATGAAGGAATCGAGAGAGCTGAAAGTAATGGCAAGAAAAAAACCATAGAGCTGGATGCGGACATAAGTTTTCAGAGGTATAACAAAAATATGCTAGCTGATCCGTCTGTCACCAGTCACAGTAAGCTGTGGTGACACCAGTGTAAGAGCAACTGTGGTGCCACGAGTAAGGACAAGGGAGTTAATTGTAGGAAGACTTGTGTTCAGGTTTGACCTTGTGAAAGTTATAAGTATGCTTGAATTTTTATACATAGTAATTGCACAATGAACATTTAAAAATAAAGTAAAATGTCAGTAAATGGGAAGGTACAACATGACACATTGTTAAACATGTCATCTGGGCACAAACAAAATCAGGAATGCATTTTAATTTAGGGCTAATAGCCAGTTTTGATCAGAACATTTTGCTCCTACATGGTATTCTAAGTACTATGTCTGCATAACGAATTCTAAAATTTAGTAGCATAAAACAACTGTTTAATATGTTCACAGATTCTAGGGGTCATCAATATGGACAGGGCACAGCAGGAATACAGTTTCTGTCTTCCATTGTGTCTGGGGCACAAGCTGGAAAACTTGAAGGCTCAAAGCTAGAATAATCTGCAGCCTTACATAGCTTGCAGTTAATGCTGGCTGTTACTAGGAGACCTTACTTGGGACTCTTGGCCACTCTGCACTGTGAGGCTTCCTCACGGCATGGCTGCCAAGTTCCAAGAGTGAATGTTGAGAGGGAGAAGACACCAAGTTGAAGTCATACCATCCTCAGTGATCTAAACTCATGAGAACATGAAATATGCTATGTCTTCATGCGAAATGGTATGGTTCAGTTTGGTACAGTTATTTTCAAAAGTGTTGACTCTAGAGTCGCCTGGGTGGCTCAGTTGGTTAAGCTTCTGACTTCGGCTCAGGTCATGATCTCATGGTTCACAAGTTCAAGCCCCGCATTGGGTTCTGTGCTGACAGCTCAGAGCCTGGAGCCTATTGCAGATTCTGTGTCTTCCTCTCTCTCTCTCTGCCCTTCCCCTGCTTGTTCATTTTCTCTCTGTCTCTCTCTCTCACTCAAAAAAAGGCGTTGAGTCTGTTTTACGTCATTTACGTTTCTATAAAACAAATGAGTAAGTCTGTTAATTTCTGCAAAAAAAAAAAAAAAGCATAGGATTTTGATAGGGGTCACTCTGAATCTGTATAATTTGGAGAAAATGAAAATCAATATTATTTGAGTCCTCCAACCTGTAAACATAGTATATTTCTCCATTTATATAACTCTTTACTTTCAGCAATATTTGTATATTTTTAAGAATAGAGATTTTATGCCTATTTCATTAAATTTATTTTCAGGACGTCATGTTTTTGTAAATGGTGTTTAAAATTTTTTATTTAACAATTGTTGACAGCATACAGACAGAAATATAGTTGATTCTTATATATTGATCTTATATTCAATGTGTTGCTAAAACTCATTAGTTCTAGTGCTTTTTAAAGATTCCTGGAGCCCCTGGGTGGCTCAGTTAGCTAAGCATCTGACTCTTGATTTCAGCTCAAGTCATACATAATCTCACAGTTCATGAGATTGAGCCCTGCATTGGACTCTGTGCTTACAGCTTGGAGCCTGCTTGGGATTCTCTCCCTCCCTCTGTCTCTGCTCCTCCCCCCACCCCTTGCACATGCTCTCTTTCTCTCCCTCTCTCCCACAAAATAAATAAATAAACATTAAAAAAATAAAGATTCCTTAGGATTTTCTGTTTGCACATTGTGTTATCTGCAAATAAAGACACTTGTTATTTCTTTGTGTTTTGTATGTCTTCTGTTCCTTTTTCTTAAGGGCCTGGCTAGGACATCCAATTATGATCTTGAGAGGAAAGCATTCAGTCTTTCATCATTAAGTATGGTATTAGCTGTAGGCTTTTTATTTATTTATTTAATTTTTCGAGAGCGAGAGAGAGGGCGCAAGTGAGCACAGGGTGGGGGGGGGGAGGGGAAGGGACGGAGGGGGTGTTCACCAGAAGTGGGGCTTGAGCTCACAAACGGCATGAGATCATGACCTGAACTTGAGTCAAATGCTTAACCGACTGAGCCACCCAGGTGCCCAGCTGTAGGTTTGTTGTCACAGATAGATAGATAGATAAGATAAGATAAGATAAGATAAGATAAGATAAGATATAAATGTCCTTTATTAGGTTCAGGAATTTTTCTCTTCCTAATTTGTGGAAATTTTTATCATGGATAAGTGTTGAATTTCTTAAAATGCTTTTTTTATGTATTGAGATTTTCTTTTAATGTTTACTTACTTTTGAGAGAATAGAATCCCAAGCAGGTTCTGCACGGTCAGTGTAGAGCCTGATGTAGGGCTCGAACTCACAAACCGTGAGATCATGATCTGAGCCGAATGCCGACTCAACCAACTGAACCACCCAGATACCCCTATGTATTGAGATTTGTACATGGTTCTTTGTTCTGTTACACTGATTTTTTTAAATATTAAAACAATCTTTTATTCCTAGAATAAACCTCACTTGGTCAGAGTGTATTAGGTTTTTGATATGTTGATGGAGTCCATAAACTACTATTTTTAGAAGATAAGGATTTTTACATCAATGGTTATGAAGGATTTTGCTTTCTAATTGTTTTTAAGTTTTACTGCCTTTGGTCTGAGTAGAGCCAGGTTATTCTGGGTCTCGTGTAATGAACTCCTTTATTCTCTATTTTCTTGAAGTTTATATTGAATTGGTATTACTTTTTCTTTTAAAAAAATTTTTTTAATGTTTACTTATTTTTGAGAGACAGAGACAGAGTGTGAGCGGGGGAGGGGCAGAGAGAGAGAAAGACACAGAATCTGAAGAGGCTCCAGGCTCTGAGCTGTCAGCACAGAGTGCAACGCGGGGCTCGAACACACAAGCCATGAGATCATGACCTGAGCCGAAGTCGGACACTTAACCGACTGAGCCACCCAGGCGCCCTACCTTTTTTTTTTTTTTTTAATTTTTTTTTTTTAACGTTTATTTATTTTTGAGAGAGAGAGAGACAGAGCATGAGCAGGGGAGGGCCAGAGAGAGGGAGACACAGAATCTGAAACAGGCTCCAGGCTCTGAGCTGTCAGCACAGAGCCCGACGTGGGGCTCAAACTCACGGACCGCCAAATCATGACCTGAGCCGAAGTGGGACGCTTAACCAACTGAGCCACCCAGGCACCCTACTTTTTCTTATTATATGATGGAATTCACCAGTGAAGCTGTCTGAGCTTGGGAATTTCTTTGTGGGGAGATTTAAAAAAATTTTTTATGTTTGTTTATTCTTGAGAGAGAGACAGAGTGTGAACAGGGAGGGACAGAGAGAGAGAGGGAGACACAGAATCTGAAGCAGTCTCCAGGCTCTGAGCTGTCAGCACAGAGCCCAAACGGGGCTTGAACCCATGAACCATGAGATCATGACCCGAGCCAAAGTTGGTCACTTAACCGACTGAGCCACCCAGTTGCCCCGAGATTTTAAATTATATATTAAATTTCTTTTTTGTTGTTTTTTATTTTTTAAAAATTTTCTTAATGTTTATTTTTGAGAGAGAGAGTGTGCAAGTGGGGGGGGGGTGGCAGAAAGAGAGGGAGACACAGAATCAAGAGCAGGCTCCAGGCTTTGGGCTGATGGCACAGAACCAGACATGGGACTCAAATCCATGAACCATGAGATTATGACCTGAGCTAAAGTCGAACACTTAACCAACCGAGCCACTCAGGCGCCCCAATATATATTAGATATCTGTAACAAGTACAGGGCTGTTCAGATTTTCCTGTTTCTTTGTCTGTTTTGGTAATTTGAATATCTTCAGATATTTGTCAATTTTGTTTTATTAGTTGGATTTATTGATGTATCTTGTTTGTAGTATTTCTTTTACTTTCCCTGTCTGACATACATGTTCTTTTCCTTCCCAGTATTGATAACACGTCTCTTCTCTTTTTTCCCTTGATCCAGTTTAGTTAGGGATTTATTGTTACTGATCTTTACAAAGAAGAAGGTTTTGGTATCATGGACCTATTTGTTCATTTTGTAGGTCATTAACTTTTGGTCTATTTACTTTGTGTTTAACTTGCTATTTTTCTATCTTCTTAGAATGGAAACATAAATCATTGATTTGGGGCTTTTAAATCTCTTCTAATGTAAGCATTTAAAGGTATAAATTTCTGTCTTAAGAATTGTTCTATGGCGCACCTGGGTGGCTTAGTTGGTTAAGTGTCTGAATTCAGCTCAGGTCATGATCTCATGGTTCATGGGTTCGAGCCCCACATCGGACTCTGTGCTGACAGCTCAGAGCCTGGAGCCTGCTTCAAATTCTGTGTCTCCTTGTCTCTCTCTGCCCCTCCCCCACTCACGTTCTGTCTCTCTCTCAAAAATAAACATTAAAAAATTTTTTTTAATAAAAAATTTAAAAAAATTGTTCTAGCTTCATCCCATAAGATTTTTTTTTTCCCCCTTGAGAGAAAGACCATATGAACTGGGGAGAGGGGAGGAGGAAGAGAGAGAGAATCTTAAGCAGGCTTAGTGGACTTAAGTGTGGACTTAGTGGAGAGCCTGACTTGGGGCTTGATCCCACATCCCCAGGATCTTGACCTGAGCCAAAATCAAGAGTCAGACACTCAACCAACTAAGCCACCCAGGTGCTCCCCCACAAGATTTTTTTTATTAAGGTCAAAATATTTTCTAGTTTCCCTTGTGATATTTTCTTTCTCCAATGGGTTGTTTTGCAGTGTGTTTTTGAATTTTTGAATAATTGTAGCTCTTCTAAATATCTTTTTATTGCTGTCTATTTCAATTCCATTGTGGTCAGAAATACTATGTATGATTTCAGCCTTTCTAAATTCATTGACACTGTTTTATGGTCCAGTGAATGGTCCACGTGCTTTTGGAAAGAATGTGAATTCTGTTCTTATTTGGTAGATTTTTCTATAATGTCTATTCTGCTTGGTTTAAGGGGTCAGTCAGATTTTCTGTATCCTTATTTTCTAATTACTGTATCAATTTCTGAGAGATGAGTATTAAAATCTTCAACTGTGTTTTTGGATTTATCTATTTCTCCTTTCATATATATCAGCTTTTGCTTCCTGTACTGTGGAGATCTATTAGTTCTATATACATTTATGGGTATTATATTTTTTACTGAAGTATAATTGACATATAATATATTAGTTTCAGGTATACGTTATAATTGATATTTGTATATTTTGCAAAATGATTGCCACAGTAATTCTAGTTAACATCTGTCACCATACATAGTTACAGCTTTTTTTTTTCTTGTCATGAGAACTTTTAAAGATTTACTTTCCTAGCAACTTTCAAATATGCAGTACAGTGTTAACTGTAGTCACGGTGCTTACATTACATTCCTAGGACTTATTTTATAACTGGAAGTTTGTACCTTCTGACCCCCTTCACCCATTTTTCCCATCTCCTACCCCACAACTGTGACAATCACCAATCTGTTCTCTGTATCTATGAGTTGCTTTTTTTCTTTAGATTCCACAGATAAGTGAGATCATGTGGTATTTGTCTTTCTCTAACTTATGTGACTTAGCGTAATGCCCTCAAGGTCCATCCACATTGTCACAAATGGCAAGATTTTTCTTTTTTGTGGCTGAATAGTATTCCATGTATATACACATACACATTCTCTGTCTTTCTCTCTTTTCGTTCATCCACTGATGGATACTTAAGCTGTTTCCCTATCTTGGCTATTGTAAATAATGCTGCAGTGAACATGAGGGTGCAGGTATCTTTTCAAGTTAGTGTTTTTGTTTCCTTCAGATAAAAAACCGGAAGTGGAATTGCTGGATCATATGGTAGTTCTATTTTAAATTTTGAGGTGCTGCCATACTGTTTTTCCACAGTGGCTGCACCAATTTATATTCCTACCTGCACAAGGATTCCCTTTTCTCCACATCCACACTAACACTTGTTATTTTCTTGTCTTTTCGGTAATAGCCATTCTAATAGGTGTGAGATGATATCTCATTGTGGTTTTGATTTGCATTTTCCTGATTACTAGTGATGTTGAACATCTTTTCATGTACGTGTTGGTCATCTGAGTGTCTTCTTTGGAAAAATGTCTATTCCAGTCTTCTGCCCATTTTAATTGGATTGTTTCTTTTGCTATTGAGTTGTAGGAGTTCTTTAAGTATTTTGGATATTAACCCCTTATCAGATACATGGTTTGCAAATATTTTCTCCCATTCAGTAGGTTGCCTTGTATTATATTTTCTTGATAAATTGATCCTTTTATGATTAGGAGATGTCTTTCTTTGTCCTAATGTCTGCTTTTCCTGGTATTAATGTAGCCACTTGAGCTTTTGAGGATTAGTACTTGAATGGTAATTTTTTTTCATATTTAAGCCTTTAACCTATTTCTTCACATTTAAAGTGTTTCCTGTAGAAAACATATTGTTGGGTCTTGCTTTTTAAAAAAATGCACTTTGACAATTTGTCTTTTAACTGAAGTATTTAGACCACTTACATATAATGTAACAATTGCTGTGGTTGGGTTTGATTCTCTCATTTTTTAATCTTCTATTCTTCCTATCTGTTCTGTCCTTTTCCCCATAATTTCCTGCCACCTTTAGATTTGTTGAGTATTTTTTTAACATGTTGAGAGTTTATTGTCCCTGTTTGCTTCTTAGATAAACTTCTTTTTTATGTGGTTGCTCTAGGGTTTAAAATATACATCTTTAATTTATCACAGTTTGTGTTCAAATAACATTTTACCACTGCACTTACGATATAAGCGCCTTACCACACCATATCTCCATTTGGCCTCTTTCCATCCTTTGCACTATTATTTTCATAACTTGTGCTTCTATATATGTTAAACCTTATACATATTGTCATTTTTACTTTAAAGAATCCATTGTCTTACTATGACAGTTTTATTTCAATATATATATATTCTGCACATATATAAAGTACACAGTTTGATAAGTTTTGACATATGTATAAACCTGTTAAACCATCACTGCAATTAAGATAATGAACATATCCATCAGGACCAAAAGTTTCTTTATGGCCATTTGTAATTTTACCCTCCTGCCTTTCTCTGCATCCCCCTGCAACCTTAGCCATTTTGCAGGCAACTACTGATTTGCTTTCTGTCCTTATAAATTAACTTACATTTTCTAGAGTTTTTTTATAAATGGAATCATACACTTTGTTGGTCTGCCATAGCATGTATCAATAGTTGATTCGTGTTTATTGCCGAGATAGTATTCCATTATATGGATATACCACAGTTTGTTTATTCATTGACCTGTTGGTGCACATGTGGATTGTTTCTGATTTGGGGCTATTGCAAGTGAACTTGCTATGAAAGTCAATTATGTATATATCCCTTTATTTCACTTGAGTGTAATGGCTGAATCAGATGGTGTACATGTATGTTTAACGTTTTAAGAAGCTGCCTATTTTCCAAAGTGGTTGTATCATTTTATATTTCTACTAGCAGTATATGCATTCTTCTACATCCTTGACAGCACTTTGTATGCTAAATTTTTCTAATTTTAGCCAAACTACTAAGTATGTATTGGTGTTCCCTTGTATTACTGATTTGTATTTCCCCAATGACTAATGATGTTGAGCATCATTTAATGTGCTTATTTTACATTTGCATACCTTCTTTGTTGAGATGTCTGTTCAGACATTTTGCCTTGTTGTACTCAATTGTCTTCTTATTGTTGGATTATGAGTTCTTTATATATCTGGATGTAAGTCCTTTATAAGATATATGATTTGCAAGTGTTTTTAACCAGTCAGTGGCTTAATTTTCTTAACAGTGTCTTTTGAAGATGAGAAATCATGAGGAAGGTCCAATTTGTTCTTTTATGGGTCATACTTTTGGTGCTGTTTCTAAAGAATCTTAGCCTAACTGAAGGTCAATCAGAAAGGTTTTCTCCTATATTTTTTCCTAGAAGTTAAATAGTTTTAGGTTTTATATTTAGGTCTGTGATCCATTTTGAGTTACTGTTTGTATGTGATACAACCTAAAGATCCAAGTTTTTTCTTTTTTGCATATGGATACACAGTTGTTCCAGAACTCTTTGTTGAATAGACTGTTCTTTCTCCATTGAGTTCTACTTGTAACTTTGTTAAAAGGTGGTGGTACATATAAGTATGGGTCTATTTCAAAACTCTCTTCTGTTCCATTGACCTGTTGGTCTGTCTTTAGGGCAATACCATGCTGTCTTAATTACTGTAGTTTTAAATAAGTCTTGAAGTCAATGTTAGTACACCAACTTTGTTTTACTTTATCAAATTTGTTTATGCTTTTCTAGGTCCTTTGCATTTCCATATGAATGTAAACTCAATTATTGAGTTCTCATTTATGATCAGAGAACACACTTTGTGTGACAGTTCTTTTGAATGTATTGAGACTGTTTTTAGTGGCCCACAGTATAGCTGATCTTAGCAAATGTTCCATGTGCAGTTAAGTAGAAGGTATAATTTGTTCTTGTTTTGTGTAGTGTTCTATGAATATTATTTCAACTTAACTGATAGTATTATTGAACTCTTCTATATTCTCATTGATTTTCAGCCTATATGTTTTACCCATTATGATTGTCAGTCTTTCTTCATGTATTATGATTTTTGTCTTGCATGTATTCTGAAGCTGTTATTAGGTGCATATACATTTAGGAATGTTATGCCCCCTTGGTGACTTGACCACATTGTTATTATGACCTTTTTTCTTTGTTTTTCCTTTCGCAGTGTGGTTTTTGTTTTTTGTTTTTTGGGTTTTGTTTTTTTTTTTTGCTTCTGGCTGCTTTTTAAATTTTGTTTTTATTACTGGTTTTATGCAGTTTGTTGATGATACAACTTGGTGACTTAGATTTTTCTTTTTTTGTATTTTAATCTGCTTGAGATACTTTGAGCTTCTTTTATTTGTATGCCTATAGTTTATGTAGCAATTGGGAAAAAATTGGACATTATTTCTTGACGGGTTTTATTCTGTCTCTACCTGTCTCTCTTCTCTTTGGGGCTCCAGTTATCTGCATGTTAGACCCCTTAATATTGTCCCACGTATCACTGAGTTTCTGTATTTTAATCTCAGTCTTTTTTCTCTTGAGAAACGTACTTTATATTGGGGACGTTTCTGTGCCATGTCTTCAAGTTCACTGTTTCATGCATTGTCTGATTTCCTGTTTGGTTCATCCAGCGACCTTTTTGTTTAAGGTCATGTATTTTTTTCAACTCTAGAAGCTCCTTTGTGTTCTTTTTTATTTTTTCTATTTCTTTTCTCATAATGTTCATGATTTCTTTAAATCCTTGAGCATATTCTCAGGATATTTTGAATTTCCTGCTTTGTGTAATGCCTTCATGTCTGTCATTTATAGGTCCGTTTGTGTTGATTAACTTTTGTTGTTACATTTTACAATTTGCTGCTTCCTTTGATTAGACCAGATCTAGAGTAGACTTTATTCTCGGGCTTAGTTGAGCTCCATACTTAGATATGACCTTTCTGGGGTCTCTACTGATCATCTTTAGAGTTCAGGGAGGCCTCTCTAGTACTAATTAGAACTCCAGTGTCTCCATGCTGTCTTTGCCCAGCCTCATGGAATGTGAACCTATGCATGCACAAATTATTATGAAGGTAAAGGTGCATAGTGTTCTTTGTGCTGAGTTTTGGAACTTTTTCTATACCTAGCTCCATTTTCTTTGGTATTCTGCCCTGAGCATTCCATCTATATCACAGTTCTTCCTGAACTGTGATCTCTCTATTGTCAACTCAATGACACTGCCATGCTCTACTTTGTTTCCCCTCCTGTACTGGGAACTGGGAAACGCTTCCAGGAAGAAGCCCTGCCTGTCCTTAAGCATTCATTTCATTCATTTCCCCTCCCACAGGAATCATAATCCTTTATTGCCTATTGTCCCAATGGCTGAAAATATTCACATTTTTGGTTCAGGGGGAAAAGAAAGTTCTGTTCCTATTAAATTTTCATGGTTAGAAGCAGAAGTCATTATCATGGCATTTAATGTGATTTTAAAGAATCTCAATTCTAATGACTGTACTTTCAGGTAGAATGTTGTCAAATATGAGGGTAGAACTTAGCTTGTTTCCATTAATGCTCTGCTTGGAAGACTTGATGTATTTCTGATGTGGTTAAAAAAAGGTTTGTGAGGTTGAAATAGAACAATAGAATTTCACAGTGCAAGAATTAATAGCACAATAACATACTGACAATAGCTAAAATTTCTTAGCATTTTAGTGGTGCGAGCCACCTTGCTAAGACATGTTTCAGCTTTCGTTACAATCTTATTGTATAGGTTATTGTGTTGTGCTCATTTTACAGATAAAGGAATTGAAACTTAAAAGCAGTTAAGTGACACATTTAAGCTCACATACCAATTGAGTGAAGGGCAGAGTCCAGATTCAAACTCAGGTCTGGCAAATTCCCAAGGCCCTATTCATCATCACCATCCAATGCTGCCTTCAAAAAAAAGTATATGGGTAGCTTTGACTGTTATGGAATCAGCTTCAGAACTGGATGTCTGTGATGCAATACTTTTGGGCCCCACTTCCAGGTTTTGTACGGCAGCCTTGGGTCACATTTTTACCTCTTTTTACTTCAAAAGTCAGGTCAGGCATCTTTTAAGTAACACTTAAGGGCAGGTTCTGATGGTGTTTTCCTTTTTGTCAGTATGTGATTGGAAATCTAAGGAGAGGTTGGGTAGTAAGAAACCTTGTCATTGGCCATCATTTTTATTATAAGTCTGGGTTAAGACAGTTTTTTAAGACTAATAAAATACCAGAAAGAATTCTATGACTGGAAAAGTGATGGCCAGGTATATAAAAGCAAAAACATTGAGTAATTTTCTAAGTCTGAAGTTATTTTAAAATAAAATGGTTTTAAAATAAAACATTTACTTAAAACAGTTCTTTGTCATTCTGCCAGCAACTTGCTATATTACTAGATTGTTACATTTTGATTTTTATTTCTAGGTACTGTTTTTCTTATTTTGATTTAGTTTTGTTTTATGATTATGTGAAACATTTACATGGTCACGAAGTCTAATTTTAAAAAGTGTATCATTCATCCCTGTTACCTTCCTCTTCCATCAGCGATCATTTTCATTAGCTTCTGGTTTATTCTTCATTTTCTTTTCTTAAAAACTATAAGTGAACAAACAAACATACTTCCCTCTTTCTTACATAAAGGGTGGCATTTTCTATATACTGTTCTGCACTTTTTTTCACTAATTAATATATATTCTGGAGTTTACTCCATGACAGAATATACAGATTATCCTTGTTTCTTTATCTTGCATTAGGTTCACAGTCTTCAGAATCTTATTTGGTAAACATTTATCATCTACTTTATAGGTCATCCATCGAGTGTAGCACATGGCATTTGGGAGTAAACAAAGATGTGCAATATGTAGTTTTCATCCTTAAGAAACTTACAGAATTTTAAACTACTTTTAAAAATATATACCTCTCCCTGACGTACAGTGGCTAATCCAGTAATACTTACTTTTATTTTTACCTATCTACTTTTTAGAAAACACCAAGTAGAAGGCCTTTGTCATCTATTGCTTCTTCATTGAATGTGACTTCATTAGTGTTTGCAAGCATCCTAGCAAATGCATCCCAACATTGACAATATTTAGATATCTGATCATCAGGTGTGTGGCAGAGAAGTAGGTCATGTCACATACAGAAATACTTCTATTTCTAGGGGTGCCTGGGTGGCTCAGTTGGGTAAGTGTCCAACTTCGGCTCAGGTCATGATCTTGTGGTTCATGAGTTTGAGCCCCACGTTGGACTCTGGGCTGACAACTCAGAGCCTGGAACCTGCTTTGGATTCTGTGTCTTCCTCTCTCTCTGCCCCTGCCCTGCTCAAGCCCCTGCCCCACTCATTCTCATTCTCATTCTCATTCTCATTCTCATTCTCATTTTTATTCTCATTCTCTCTTTCTCTCTCTCTCAAAAATAAACATTAAAAAAAAATTTTAAAGAAATACATCTATTTCTAAATATTCCCTATTAACTCCACTTCCTATAAAGTCAGAATGTACCAGATAGTCTGGATTATTATAATTATATATTTTTTAAAAGCCCAGCATCCCTTTCTTTTCTATTTTACTGTATTTTCTTTGTACCGGGAGGTTCCTATTCTGTACCTCCCTCACTGCTCTCTTCTCCAATATTCCTTATATCTTTAACAGCCCCACCTCATAAGATGCTGAACTTCTTTTCCCCCGAAGACTTCTGTGGTGGCCAGGTGGGAGTATCAGCCCAGACTTTTGAAAGCAGCTCACCTATGGTACTTTGTCCCAGCAGTGGCCATACCTGTGCAGGCAGTGCACTTCCCATGTCTGTGTTGGCTCCTGGGGGCACTGCCTTCACTCTGTTTCAAGGTCCTGGGTTGGACTTTGCATCTTTGAATTTGGCATCTTTCCTCAAAAGCCTATCCATAGTGTTTGGCTTCTCCCAGCTCTTTTGTCCCCAACCGGTTAACCTCTCATTCCTAGACTCTGTATATGATGCCCTCTTCTCCTTTCCACTCCCCTTTCTTCACCTACCCTCTCTGTTTTCTGATAGTTATACTCACTATATAGCTTCACTGGAGAGTAACCTTTGTCCCCAAATCCACAAATACAAAGCTAGGAAATGTGTCTCTAGCATTCTGGGGAAGGACTTTTCTTAAGGTCTTTGTATGCTCCCTTGTGCATTGGAGGTTGCAGCAAGGTGAAATGGCTGAAAGCAGTGAAGGAACATGTTTTAAGTTCACTACAATTCCATTACATAAATGTAGATTTGGTAATCTGGCACCCACCACAGTAATTAAAGCATTTCCTACAGTGAAGGCTTCTGAGAAAATAAATACTATGTAAGAAGTAGCCCCACAAAAGCCTTTTTTTAATTCAGAAAATTGATTCCATGCTCACGAAGTCAGCATTTTCTCTCAGCAGGCATCGCAACTAATGACCTTAACGAGACCAGTGCCATATATTTTCTTAAAAAAGGAAAGAAAGAAAAATGAGCAAAACTGAGAATTTTAAAAGGAAGTTATCTCTAGTGGTCTCTTTGAACATTGTAATTAACCAAGAAATAAAACAAGAAGGAAAAAACAATTTTAATTGTGGTTTTTAGTACTCCCATTACCAGTGCATCAAATGACTATTAACTTGGGGTAATATAAAATGAGGGCTTATGTTAAAGCTGGAGAGCCATCAGTCTACAGGACAAAGCCTCGTGTTTAGTTCATAGTATCCAATACCTGAATGAATCTTACCACAGTTTAGATAATGCCTTTTGAATTTGTTATTTTAACAAAGGGTTTTTAAAAAAATATTACAGAGGAGAATAAACATTGCCTAATGAATGGAGTTTAAACAATAAATAGCTTGAAATTGCTGCCTTTTGTTGGTGGTGATATGCTTTGGCAGCCCTAGCACATCACATCAGCTTTGTTGTCCTTTCCAAGGAGCTTTATAATTTGTAATGTGTAAAATAACAGTTCCCAGAAAATAGGAGAGCCATGACCAGTGTTGAACTACTACTTACAAAGCAAGCTTATCAGAGATTGCTGCTGTCACCTTAGGAGTTTTAGTTAGAAAGGTGGACTTTCTAAGGACACTGGTTCACAGCTGTGCTCTGTTTTCTGTTTCCTGAAGTTCAGTATGTAATAGGGAATTGGTGGGAGAATGTGACCAATTGAGTTTTTTCCCCCACATCAGTTGAAAATCATTGTTAGACTTTTTTTTCTTACTGTATGGATAATTTATGCCCTGTCAATTGGAATACACCTTGGAGCCCAAGGAATGGGTTAGGGGACAATGAAAAAGTACACCACCTAGTTTATAAATGAACATTCAAAATACAGATAACTAGATATTTACTTCCCACTTTTAACATATTTGTATATTTTTTCCAGGGGACCTTATAGCAAGGAGCACTTTTTCTTTGTAGTAAAGTCTTTGTTTTGTTTAGTTTTTAAATTTGTAAACATTCCAAATATCTTGACTCTACTTATGTCTCCTTACTAATCATTAATGTATGGTGTTTGATGGATTAAATATGAAGTTCTCCATTCTTCATACTTTTATGCTTTTATCTAAGTAATATAAGCCATAGGTTTTACAAGTTAAGTCACATTACTTCTAATAACAGCAAAAGGCAATTTCTGTTCTAATTCATTCCAAACCAACCAGTCTCTTATCTGATATAACCATTTGAATCATTTTTTTGCTGTTTCTTTTGTAGCTAACAACATATGCTTAGATTACTACTACTTGATTTTATAGTTTTAGATATTCTGTTATTGACAGATTGCTACAAAAGATGTAGCTCTCCTATGCTGCCACCTCCCATCCCTCTTCACTTTACTTTTCCCATTTTTGTAACATTATTCATATTTGAGTCATCAGTGTAATGTGATTATATTTCTTATGTAATTTATTGTTATACCTGGATCAAATAGTTGACTTATTCCTTTGCTTTGTTTTCTATGTCTCCTCGCTAATTCCTCCCCAGACTGTCCACTGAACTATATATCTTCTCTCAGTGTGTTTAACCTCACTGATAATTTACCAAATTTTTTTTTTTGGCAACAAAGACCTCCTTCCCATTGCCCTTCATCTATCTGTGTCCTTCAAAATTGGTTGCAGTCTTGGCATACGGGACTATCATCATGGGAATTCTCTTTGCCTTTTGTCTGTGCTAGGTTTTCTGTTTCCTAGATTTCCTATATTCTTTTTCAGTTTTCATCTTCATTTTGGCAAAGTATGTCCTCTAGTTACTTCCAGAGAAAGGTGCATCTTTTGAGATACCTGAAAATGTCTTTATTGTACTCAACAATTTGATAGTTTGGCTGGGTATAAGATTCTAGGTTGGAAATAACTTTCCCTCAGAATGTGTTTAAAAGCTTATACTCTGAAACAAGATGACTTGGGTTCATGTCATATTTACCAGCTGTGTGGCTTGGGCAAGTCAAATAACCTCTCTGTGCCTAAATGTCCTCATCTAAAAATTGAGCATAATAATTTTTCCTGCCTCTATAGAGTTATTGAGAAGATTGAATAATACAAGTAAAGCACTTGGAACAATGCCTAGCCCTTTTTCCTTTTTTCTGAAAATGTTAATGATAATCTCTTTACACCAGTACACCAAAATTTCACAGTGCTGTGCTTTAGTGTGGGCCATTTAAAAAGTTATTATGCTGGGTTCCTGGAATTTTTTTTTAAATCTGGAAACTCATGGGGCACCTGGATGGCTCAGTCAGTTAAGTGTCTGACTTCAGCTCAGGTCATGATCTCACGGTTTCATGAGTTCAAGCCCTGCATTGGGCTCTGTGCTGACAGCTCAGCCTGGAGCCTACTTCAGATTCTGTGTTTCCATCTCTCTCTACCCCTCCTCCGTTCATGTTCTGTCTCTCTCTCTTTCTCAAAAATACGTAAACATTAAAAAAAAAAAAAAAAAACTTCAAACTCTGGAAACTCATTGTTCTTAAGTTCAGAGTTTTGTTTTTTTTTTTTCAATTTCTTAGATAAGTTTCTTCCCTCTAGTTCCTCTATTCTCCCTTTCTATAGTTACTGTTATTCAAATAATATCAGAGCTCACAGGATTGATTTTTATCTCTAACGTTTTTTTCCTCCCTATTTCTTCCTTTTTGTCTTTTTAGTCTCCTTGAGACACTTCCTCAATTTGATCTTCTAATGCTTCTGTTTGAATCTTCATTTTTTCCAGGTTCAATTCCCTTCCTGAATGTCTGTGTTTTAAATTATTAGTATTATGTAGTTTCTTGTTCTTCATAGGTTTCATTCTTTTCTATCTCAAAATACTATATATTTTTTTAAATTTTCTTTGCCTCTTTGATGCAGGAAATGGTATTCTCAGAAATATTTTTTCCTATTTGTTTTAAGTCTCTTTGTTTTTAGAAGCTTTCCCCAAAATGTCTGGTGATCCTTGGCTGTTGTTTCATTTTTAATAAAAAAGTAGTAACAGTTGCCTGGAAACTCCGTGTACATGGGTAACTTAATGTAGGTGATCCAACAAGTTTTTCAAAGCCCCATGGATATCAATATCTGTAGGTCTTCTGTTCTTAAGCAGGTCAGTTTGACAGAGAACAGTCTTTCAATCTTCTACCTTGGGATAGGAGTATGTATATTTGGAGGGTTGGAGGGTGGCAGAACACAGGTCTAAGCGACCTTGGGGGAAGCAATGGTTCTAAGCCACCTTGGGGAAGGAGGCTGAGGGTTTTCATTTTAACATGCTTATTTAACACATGACCTTTACAATTAATCCCCCTGTTTAAGTACAATGCTTGATTTTGACCTGAGCTATGAGCGTAGTATCCAAAATCTCCAAAGAGTCAGGGAGAGAGAATTTGCTTGGTCAAAGATATCTAGGGTCAGAGTGCCCCAGCAAAGGCTCATGTTGTCTGCTCCAGCATACACCTTTGCCTTCAAAGATCTTTGCTTTTCTTAAAATATTTCCTGGTGTTTCCCTTTGCTAAAACTTTCTTGGGAATACTTTGGTAGGCATATCAGCTTGCTTCATACTGGCTTGCCTTGTTGGAAGCTTGGCATGTTCAGGTCAAGAGGAAAGACCACAAAAGGATCAGATGTACAAGAAATTTATTGGGAAACCACCTCTGAGTGAAAAAAAAAAGGGGGGAGGGAGCCAGAGAAAGCTAGGAGAGCCATCACAGGTTGCACAGGTCTGACTTTTTTTGGAGGAGAAAGAGTAATAAAAATCTTAGACTAAGGTGCAGTTCCAGGAAAGTTTTGGTGAGGCCTATTGGGAGTCCCTCCAGCCAGTGTTTTGGTCATCAGAGTTCATATCTCATAGAAAGGTGCCTGCCTTACTATTGCTGCTGCTTGTAGTCACTGGCTGAGAGTAGCCTGTGATAAGCATGGTGTTGGTGGGAACACAGTGATGGATTCCCAGGACTACACTTGGGGTTGTTGGTCATTTGCAATACCCATGGTTAGAGACTGAGAATCTTGTCTTACTGGCTACCACACTTGGATTTCAGCTTTCTCTGATCTGCTAACTTTGTCCATTACTTTCTACCAATCTTTCCCAATCTAATGTGCTGCTGCCTCTTTTCATTCTCTTTATCTTTGTGGGTCTATGCCTTTTTAATGCCTTACTGAAATATTAGTTGGGCTTTAAAAGGTAGCAGAGATATGCATGCGTTTAGACCACCATGTTTAAGTGGAATTATTGATTTATTTATTCATACATTTGTATTATGATTCCCTAAGTTATATGCATTATGTATTATCATGTATGACTCTCTGGTTATGCTCTCCTACAATATAGCTCTCTCTGGTCAGCTAATGATTACCATTTGGAACTTTCTGGGAGCAACAACAGCTAAGGATAAAGACCTAAACAGGGGCCAGTTCCCTGTGGATCTCATTCTTCATTGTGCAGAAGAATTGTGGGAGAGAGGGTGAGGGTGGTGGTTATTAAAAGCACTCATTGGGGCACCTGGGTGGCTCAGTTGGTTAAGCGTCTGACTTTGGCTCAGGTCATGAGCTCGCAGTTCACGAGTTTGAGCCCTGTGTCTGTCGGGTTCTGTGCTGACAGCTCAGAGCCTGGAGTCTGCTTCAAATTCTGTGTCTCCCCCTCCCTGTCCCCCTGCTCACTCATGCATGCTCTGTCTCTCTCTCTCAAAAATAAAATATAAACATTTAAAAAATAGTAAAAAAATAAAAGCACTCATTGATCTTTGGGCCCCTTCCTCAGTCCAATCTAGTAGGTCTGGAGTGTGGGCCAGGAGCCTGTTTTTAAAAATAAGTACTGTAGTGATTCTGAAAAGCTCCAGATGGACCAATAAGCCACATCTAAGGGAAATAGGGTTTGAGTGTGGGAAAATATAGTCAGACATGATTGACTTTTCATTTTAGACAGAATTCTTTGACCATAATTATGAGGATGAGATTTGAGGGCTTTTGCAGTAATCTAAACAAGATAAATGCTGGCCTCCACTAACTCCCAAATGGTAGTTGGGATGGGCCAAAAGAAGAAAAAAAGATTCATGAAGTCTTAAAGAATCAAGTATTAGTATTTGAATTACTAATACTAATTAGTATTAGTATTTGAATATCTTCTACATGGGAGGCTTGTCTGTCTCCTCCCCCCACCCCATTCATTTATATCTGTGTATTTTTTCCGCTCTTTTTTTTCTCTCTCTCATCCTTATGGTATTCCCATTATGCATATGTCAGTGTGTTAATTGGTGTCCCACGTTTTTCTGAGGCTCTGTTCATGCTTTCTTCTTTCTTCTTCTATGTTCTTCAGATTGCATAATCTCTATCAGCCGATCTTCAAGTTTGGTGATCCTTCTGCCGGCTCAGTTCTATTTTTCAGCCTTTGTAGTGAATTTTTCATCTTGGTTATTGTACTTTTAACCCCAGAATATACATTTTGCTCTTTTTTATAATTTCTTTTACTGATATTCTCTATTTGAGATGTTGTCACCCCTTCCTTTAATTCTTTAAACATGAATTTCCTTTAGTTCTATGAATATACTTATAATATCTGCTTCAAGGTCTTTCTTGCTAAAGTCCAACATCTTGGCCCCCTCAAAGTTAGTTTCTATTTTCAGTGCTTTCTCTAACCTGTGTAAGGGTCACACGTTCCTGTTTTCTGCATGTCTCCTAACTTTTTGTTATAGCAGCTCTGGATATTGACACCCCTCCCACACTTCAGGGCTTGTTCTTGTTTGTTTATTTGTTTAGTGATTTGTTGGGTTAGTTCACTATAACCTCTCATGTCTCTCTCCAGCAGACTGGAGTATGAGCACAACCTTACCATCAGGAATGACTGTGGCTTTACCTGGGCTCTCTTTGACCGTCTCGTCCCCTGATTTCCCATTAAGATGATCTGTTGGTATCACACTGTACTAATTGCTAGCTGATACTGTTTTTGACAATGCCCTGTAGTATAAATTGCTCCATGGTGTGATGTAGTTAAAGTCTAGCCCCTTGTCAGGGGCAGGGTTTGTTAGTCTATTAAGCTTGCTATATTCTCCTCTGAGCAGAATCTCTTCCTTTGGAGCAAGAGCTGGGAGAATGGGGAATTCACCCCCCACTAGTCGCTCTGCCTAGATCCTGTCTATGGAGCAGGTCTTTGTGTACTGGGGGGAAAAGGCATGAACTGGCTCCCCCTCCTTTCTGCTACTACCACTTAATATGGATCTTTCACACCCAAAGTCAGGGAGGATGACATCTCTCAATGTTCACCAGGTACTAAATGTACTCGGACAAGGACTTCCGCTTAGGAAGTTGCAGGAGATAGGAGCTACCACTTAGCTTCCAGGCCCAACTCTGTAGCTCTCTTGCAGCACAGAGCAGTGGGACTACATTCTTTCCCAGCTGCCCTACCTGGATAACCTGTACTTAACTGGAGGTGGGCATTGGGGAATGGGTGCTGCCACCTGGCTTCTACCACCCACTCAACGTAGGCCTTCCACAGCATGGAGCTGTACAACATGGGATCTCCCAATGTTCACCATCCCAAAAAGCTCTTCCACCTCAAGGAACTGATATGTCACTCAGCTTCTGGGCCCTACCTAGAACAGTTCCAACACAAGGCAGAGCTATGGGGCCCAGGTACAGTCCTTATCCTGAATGTGATAGCTTCCCATTGTTCTTAGTGAGTTTCTGTGGATTTTACTGAATAAATGTTTCTCAATTTATTGTAAGCCCCTTTGATCAATCTCCAGAGACTTTGGTGGTTAATTTTGACCAGCTAAGTATATCTCTTTCTAGGGGGAAGGTTTCCCTGAGCTTACACAGCCATTCCAAAAGCCCTGCCTAATCATTATATTTGTAATGATTCTGCACGTTATGGAAAGTAGTTTTTCAAAAATATAATCAGATGACTTGGAAGGCCTAAGCTAAGATTTTTTGAAAAGTATTATGATTTTATGACTGAAATGTGCTCTGATTGCATTTTACTTTAATTGAGACCTTATACTTCGGTTTTGACAAATAGCTTATCTCTAAAGTTTATTGTCAGAATTGAGTAGTTGCAGACCTAAGAAGTAGTATAGCAGAGTGTCAAGAGCATAGGTACTGGGGCCAGACTAACTGGGTTCAAATCCTTGCTCTGCGGTTTGAGTACTGTGGGCAGGTTTCTTCACTGCTCTTGCTTCAGCTGCTTCATATGTAAAATGGGTATCATCTCCCTCTTAGGGTTGTTGTGAGGGTTAAACAAATGGACAGATCTCAAATGGAGCCTGACTTAACATACTCATCAAATGTTAGCTGAAGTAATCATCTGTGTATTATCAAGACTAATAATATTGTCTGTAGCCAGAGATCCTGGTGATATTATTTGTCTGAATAGCTTTAATATGATCTTTAGCGCCCTCTAGTTCCTCTTTTTTCCACTAGAGGACAAACATTAGGTATATTTTTCCACCCCACCTCTTTTGGAGTTGTGATCATTTAACCTAATGAAGTTGTAATACATGCACTACACAATGACATAGCACTGTCAGCCATATACCACGTTTGTTTAAAGCTAGTGCATGTAATAGGGTACCTTGAAGTCTTCCTTTTTTTTTTAATGTTTATATTTGAGGGGTGGGGGCAGAGAGACAGGGGACAGAGGATCCGAAGCTGGCTCTGCGCTGACAGCAGAGAGCCTGATGCGAGGCTTGAACTCACAAACTGTGAGATCATGACCTGAGCTGAAGTTGGATGCTCAACCAACTGAGCCACCTAGGTGGCCCTGAAGCCTTCCATTTTAAGCCCTGGCAATACAATATGCAGAATAACATTAGTGCCCAGTTATCTACACATAGATGTTATTTTGTGGGGTATACTCTGAAAACATTTTAGTCAGTATGGATGCACTACCTGGAGTAGATTGCCTAAAATTGTGGACATTTTTAGAATCTTCTTCCAGTATGGTGTGGGACAGCAGAAAGATTGCTTGATTGGGAACTAGAGGCTGAGTTCATCTTCCAGTTGTGCAGTGAACTAGCTGTGTAACTGGGCATGTCACTTGCTTTTCTAGGGACTCATTTTTCTTATGAGTAAAATGTAAGGATAGAGAGTAGCACGTGACAATGGTTCTCTTACTGTCCTTCCCATTTGTTATCATTTTTAAAGCATTTATTTATTTTGAGAGAGAGGCAGAGAGAGGGAGGGAGGGAGGGAGGGAGGGAGGGAGAGAGAGGGAGAGAGAGAGAGAGAGGGAGAGAGAGGGAGAGAGAGAGAGAGAGAGAATATTCCAAGCAGGCTCCTCATTGTCAGCACAGAGCCCAGTGCAGGTGTTGAACTCACAAACTGTGAGATAATGACCTGAGCCAAAACCAAGAGCCAGATGCTCAACTGACTGAGCCACCAGGTGCCCCATGTCCTTCTAATTTCTAATACTCTGTGATTCAGTGATACATATACTTTGATGTGAAATAGAGGATGTAATAGATGTTGGTCGAGTGGAGTTCTGTGTGCTTGGTGCTGCCTTCCAGCAGGTTTGGCGGGAATGTACATCACCAGCAGTAGTACAGTTTGGCAAATGATGAGATACTGAGGTCTGTCTGGGGGTGGAGGAGAATGTTGTTAGGTCACAGCAGGGTATGCCTACTTCAGCTGCGGGGATCGACAAGGAGAACGTCGAGGCAAAGTGTGAGTGAAATTTTGCTGAGTGAAGGAAGCACATGGAGTGTCAAACAGAGGAATCGGTATTTTCTTTTTTTTTTTTTAATTTTTTTTTGTAACGTTTATTTATTATTTAGAGACAGAGAGAGACAGAGCATGAGCAGGGGTGGGGCAGAGAGAGGAGGAGACAGAATCTGAAGCAGGCTCCAGGCTCTGAGCTGCCAGCGCAGAGCCCGACACGGGGCTCGAACTCACAAACCGCGAGATTATGACCTGAGTCGAAGTCAGATGGTGAACCTCCTGAGCCACCCAGGTGCCCGTGGAATTGGTATTTTCAAGAGCATAGACAGCACGGGCAAAGGCGGGAGGGCTGCAGACACTGCAGGTAGTTCAGGATGGGGGCGTCAGGGAGGATGATGGATAAAGCAGGAAAGGAATGTCATGTGTGTGACATCCAAAATAAAAGAAAAAAGCAAACCTAACTTACTTGACTAAGAAGCAGGAGAACTCAGTCCCATTTTCAATCCTGTTGCTAAATAGCTCTGTGGACCCAGTTAAGTTGTTTGACTTCAAATTATTTTTTTTTAACGTATTTTATTGAGAGACAGAGCGTGAGCATGGGAGGGGCAGAGAGGAGGAGACACAGAATCTGAAGCAGGCTCCAGGCTCCAAGCTGTCAGCACAGAGCCCAACCCAGGGCTTGAACTCACAAACCGCGAGATCATTACCTGAGGTGAAGTCGAACGCTTAACTGACTGAGCCACCCAGGGGCCCCAACTTCAAATCATTTTTAGAAGGTTTTCAAAGCCAAACTGGGGGACTGTAATGGTGTATGGAATGCAGAGCAATGAAGGTTTTGGAGTGATGTGATAATACCTGTTTTAGAGTAAAACTAGGATGACAATGTAATGAGAAGAAGGAGCTGGAGGCCAAGACACCCAGGGAAAGATCCAGACAAGAATCCATGAGAGCTGAAACTAGGGAAAGTGCAGGAAGGGGCAGATCATTTTGACAGGTGTTGCAACATTAGAATGAACAGGTTTAGCAGCTGTGCATCCAAAGCGAAGGAGTGGTAGTAAGTAGTTGGTGTGAGCGTGGGTCCCCAGGGCTGTCTGGAAGAATAATGATGCTGGTGGTCAGTAGGCCACATACACGTAGCTGTGTGGATTTCGCTTCACTTTTTCACCAGCGTCATTATTAGACACTTGGTTACCTACCTGTATTTTACTTCTTTCCAAATAATCTTGTGGTCCAGTTCAGATTCAGTCCTTTATAAGCTGTATTACATGATTTCCCCCAAAAGTTGTAGATGAAAAACTGCAAAGTAAAAGAATGGTATAGCGGTGCGGTTTAGTAATTGGATGTTCACACTGCCAACTTCTGGTCATCAAACTTGGTTTGACTGACATTTGGTAAAGGTAGGAAAGAGTTACTCCCACCAAAGATGGTCAGAGGGGAAGAAAACAAAATTTATTGCGCACATGCTCTGTGTCATGCACTATGGCAAGCACTTTCACCTACTTTATTAACCATCCAGGGCTAACTTCAAGTTGCTATGAGAACCCTTATTCTTTCCATTTTTTTCCTTCCAAGATTTCATTTAAGTTCAAGTTAGGTAACATATAGTGTGGTATTGGTTTCAGGAGTAGAATTTAGTGATTCATCACTTCCATATGACAGCCAGTGCTCATCCCAAGTGCCCTCCTTAATGGCCATCACCCATCTAGCCCATCCCCCACCCACCTCCCCTCCAGGAACCCTCAGTTTGTTCTCTGTAGTTAAGTCTCTTATTGTTTGCCTCTCTCTTTTTTTAATCTTATTTTATTTTTCCTTCCCTTCCCCATGTTCATCTATTTTGTTTCTTAAATTCCACATGAGTGAAATCAAAATACCTGAATTAGGTATTTTGTCTTTCTTTGACCTATTTCGCTTAGTATAATATACTCTAGTTCCATCCATGTAGTTGCAAATGGCAAGATTTCATTCTTTTTGATGAGTAATATTCCATTTATATATTTATATATACATATATCTATATCTGTATCTATATATAGATATATATACATATATATATATCACATCTTTATCCATTCATCAGTTGATGGACATTTGGGTTCATTCCATAGTTTGGCTATCTTACTCTTTCGATTTTGTAGATGAGGAAACTGATATTCAGGGTTATACAGCTATTAAGTGATGGAGACAAGATTTAAAGATGGGGCTTCTCACTACAAATCTGTTGCTCTATTATATCATCTCTGCCTCCCTGCAGAAGAGTGTTAGCATTTGGAAGGATAAATGCCAGATCTGTGGGAGTAGGGTGACCAACCATTCTGGTTTGCCTGGGATTGAGGGCAGGTTCTCAGGATACAGAACTTTGAATGCTACAAGTCCCAGGCAAACCAGGACAAGTTGGTACCCTTCTGGCAAAGTCACTTATATGAAATAAACCATTATCTAGAATGACCTAAATAACATACTGTTTCTGTTTCCCATAATATTGAGACCTGAATTAGGTCTTTTGTTACTATTATGTGACAAATGGACTCTTAAGTGAAGAGGGTTTAAGGCCCTGACTGACTTCCTTCTACTTGTTCTTGCTGGCTGGGGACATCCTCCCTTGCCAGGATTGTACCCAACTATACATGAATCACATGCTAGAAGTCTCTGCTTCTATCTCCACTTTTAAGGAAACTTATGTTTTACCCATTTCAAGTTTGATGAAATGACAAAAGAGCAATTCAGAAAAAAAAAAAAAAGCCAAAGAAGGCAGGTTGACTATAAATGCGCATTCTTTAAAAAGTAAAGATATACATATCCTGGCACTCAACCTACAACAAACGGGAAAAACACTTAGCATAAATATATAAAATATATTTATTTTTTGTGTGTGAACATTATACTTTAATTAATAAAGAATTTATATTGTTTTGATACCAAGATGGGAAATGGGAAATTGGGCCACATGGAATCCAGGGGAACTTTGTGTGATTTTTAAGAAATGAAGAAAAACACACTTTATGGTGGCTTTATGCATTTCACAGAATAAAATGCTAGGTTTGGAGCAGAGGCTAAAATGATATGGGGGATATTATGTTTATCTAGTAATAGTTAACCTCAAATTGTGCCCATTATTATCTCACTATCCTCAACAGTGCTTATAAGGCCTCTTTATAAGGAGGCACTAGCTCCTATGGCTTTCCAGGTCCAGCAGTGTTCTTGTGGCCTCCCGAAGCTGGGTTACAGGATTATCTGTCATGATTTTGATCCTTGGACATAAGCATCTAGGTCAGTCTCTTAGGTTTTTGTGCTTCCCTTATATCTTACTGCAAAATCTTTTGGGGGCAGAGTATCTGTCATATTAACAGACTTCTAAAATGGTCTCTGATCCCAAATTAGTTAAAAATTTCTGATCTAGATAGCTGCCACATTTTCAGCTACTTAAGTATGCTACCTCCTGGTTTTGTACAAAAGATTAAATGAAGATAGTTTATTCTAAGGGTAAAGCAATATATTGATTTACTTAAAATTTTACTTTAAAAAGGAGAAATCAGGGGGGCACCTGGTCACTCAGTTGGTTAAGTGCCTGGCTCTTGATTTCAGCTCAGGTCATGATCTCACAATTCGTGAGATCGAGCCCTGTGTCAGGCTCCACAATGAGCGTGGAGCCTGCTTCAGATTCTCTCTCTCCCTCTCTCTCTCTGCCCCTCCTCCACTTGCTCACGCATGCTCCCCCCCCCCCACACAAATAAGTTCTTTTTATGAAAAAAGGAGAAATCTGGCCTTTTCAGAACTCCTTACGTTTCCCTTAGTCCAAAGTTTCACTGTGTACAAAAAGTATACTCTTCGTGCTGCCACTCTCAACCACTGCCTGCCATTCCACTTTGAAACAAAAAATGTGTGCTACTCTTTGAAGCTTCTTGATCAATTTCTTAAAAAATCAAGACTCTAAGGCAAGCTGTTTAAATTATACCTACCTACTAGCCATTTGCAGCTATCCATATAAATCTGAATTTTGGCAGTGGCCCAGGAAAATAAATAATTTGGTGGTTGAGGCCACGAGTCAGCAGAGCTCTCCATAATCCCTGATATCAAGTTGTTATTTACCAAAACAATTAGCTTATTTTTACTGATCCTTTTCATAGTGAGTGCACACATCAGTACTTATTTTTTTTACTATAAATTTGTTTTTTTACTATTTTCATGAGATTAGTTGACAAAAAAGGATTCTGCTGGATGCGGAAACCCATATTTAAAAAAAAAAAAAAACTTTGGTAATTAATTCACTATGCCACAGAGAATCTTGGCCTCAGGAATTCTTTTATTTATATATTAAAACAGACTACAGATTGCTTTGTGGGGAGACGTTTGGTCTTGCTGGCAGTATTTCCTGGGCTGTTCCTATCCTGGAGAAAGGAGGTTTGGGGTGGGGGGGAGTGGATAGTAAGGAAGCCTATCCTGGCACATACGCTTGTTGAACACCTGAGCTATCAGTAAGTAAATAAAAATAGAAGGTAATGATAAGTAACAAAATTGGGAGTATAAAATACAGGTATTCATATAACAATATTTGACTTAGACATATTAGTTGAATTACTGTTGTATTGCAGTCACTTTTTAAATTTTATTGAATAAAAATTTATGCACAATAAAATGAGCCATTAAGTGTTCAGTCCAATGACTGACAACAAATACGTACACTCTGTCATCCCACAGAGTTCATTCATACTGCTAACAAGTATGTTTTTTAAGACTTTCATGTTGAAAAGTGAGGTTTAAACTGCTATTTCTCTAATTTTCTTTATAAAATTAGTACCATTTTGAAATAGGCGTCTGGTTTTTATAATAGTAAAATACCCCATCTTTCCACCTTTTTATAAAGCTTTTTGGTTTACATTTCTCAAAATGAACAGGAACAGAAGAATTGTACCTTCTACAAATGTTTAAAATACTGTATTTCTATCTTTATCGTGTACAGAATATCTTAAGAATGGTCATTTATTTGAAAAAACTCTAATACTTGAAATTTATTTGGTTTGGATTTCAGTAACCTCTGCTTTTTCTTTTTATCCATATAATTAACATCTTGTTAGCTGAGTCCAAAACAGAGTTTTGCCAAATACATGGTTGAGTAACTCCTTGAAGGTTCACTTATATCTTCTAAGAGACAAATAATTTGGTTTCTATGTAACCTAATGTTAGCTCTTATCCACAAATGGCTTTTTAAGCAAATGCTCTTCTTTCAGGATTTTAACATCTCCAAAGATAAATATTAATAAAGATTGAATTGGTCACCTATAATCTTTACTACTATCTAATTAGTAAGTTCAATGATCTATAGTACTTCAATATTGACTAGGAATGACCTGGAGTTTTTAAAATGTAAGTCCCTAGGAAATAAATGGCACTTAGATAATTCTTTGCCAAACTCATCCTAATGAAGAGTGAGAGGGAAGACAAGTAGATCTCAGAGTAATTGGCATTATTCTGTTTTACAGCTGATAGTTGTTTATAAATATAGCGTTGAATTCACTGTAAATGTGGTATTCAACTGGGCAGCTGCTTTAATATATTTATTACAGTTATCAGAACTGAAAATTCCTTGGGAAATGTATTACCAAAACCCCATTAATTTGTAAATACTTAATGCAGTTAAGATTGATTTCTAATACTTTGCCTATTTAAGAAAAAATTTTATATCAATCAAACATTCTCAGTTAATGGTACACTCTTTCCTTTCTTTATTCACCTGACAGATGAGATTTTTAGACCATAGGATTAAAAAAATATGGGCAAGAATTCGAAGACATTAGATGCTGCTTGGATTTCTCTTTGTAAAAAAAAGATAATAAAATGTATAGGGTGGTAGTAAAATGTGTAAAAGATCAAAGAAATAATGAGTTTGCAGTTAACCCAGATTGGTGCATGAGTCTATCTGGGCCTCTGGTCGTCCACTGGTTGAGAAGGTCAACTTTCCTGATTTATAGGAAGATAGCCTCATTAAAGCCAACCTGACCTGTATTATTGCCAAAGGGATCCTTGGGATCTTTAGTCTTCGAATTGGTTATTATATAAAGGTGGAACTCAGCAACAGAATTTGACTTTGTTACTAGAATCCTTTCAAGGTTCTGCTTGGATTCCCTTTCTGAAATATCATATGGTCATTAATTTCAGTACACCAAGGAAAAGATGTTGAATCAATAATAACTTTAATTTACTTATTTTGCTATCAATATTGATTCGACTGAACACATTAATATTTGTCCTAATTATTTCTGTGACTAGATTAGAATATTCTTTATGTGCATTTGGAGCCTGGGGTCAGCTCTTAGTGAATTTTGCTAACTATTGAGTTCCTAACACAACCCGGAAATTGGAAGTAAATGACGATATTTATGTATTTGTCTGGAAAAGAACAGTGCCTAATTTCTGATCATCATTGGTGACCATGCAAGCTGACATAAACAGATTTTGTAGCAGTCTTGATAGCTCGTCACCCAGGTTAGTGTTACCACATTAGCACTGTCATGATTGGGTCTGAAGGGCACATGTGAAAACTGTACAGCACCAGGAGCCATTGTGGTGTGCTGTAAAGAGCACTGGGCTTCAGTTATTAGTGCTGCTTCCTTTACTTACTATTTGTATGATTTCAACAACTTCCTTCTTTATCTCACTGCACCCAGGGCCACAGTTTCTTCCCCTTCAAAATGGGAATAGGTATATGTATCTTACAGGGTTATTATAATTATTAGACAAGGATTTATAGGATGGCACTTAAAATCCCAAATGTTGCATAGTAAACTCTCAAATGTTGCACTGCATAGTCTAAGGTCATTGAATAAATTTTGAAGTGTACAAAGGGCAGTGCAGTACAGTAGATTTTGACCACTGTTTTTGTGTTTGGTAGATTAAACAAGATAAAATAATTTAAAACTACCAAATGAAGGATCTAGGTTAAAAATAGTGACAAAATTCCAGATTTAAGTTGTTGAGTGATGGATTTGGATTATTAAAAGTGGAGTTTCCTTCTATGGAAATTTTTTTTAAACACATCTTTTGAGTTTAGATTCTTTTTTGAATGACTGGGTAACTTTACAAAATATCTGTGTAAGAAATGTAGGAGAACTCACAATTGAGAGAGGATAAGAATCAAAGTCAGTTTATCTACAACTAACTATACTGTTCCAGTTTGGTAGCCACTAGCCGTGTTGTGGCTGTGAGCACTTGAAATATGGGTGGTCCAAATTATGATGTATTTACAGATGTAAAACACTACCAGATCTCAAAGACTTAATACAGAAAAAGAATTTAATAATGTTTTATATTTAATATATTTAATATTTAATAATTTTAATATGATTATATGTTGACATACTTTGGATATATTAGATTGCATAAGGTATGTTGTTAAAATAAATTTCACCTGTTTCTTTTTACTTTTTAATGTGGCTACTGGAAAATTTAAAATTATGTGACTCACATTATACTTCTGTTGGGCAGTGCTGATCTAAACTTACTGAATAGCTCTAGGCAAGCTAACTGGTAAATTTAGACCTTTTTAAGTTTGGATGTTGAAGTCGAGATTGCTACTGTAATGCTATGAATGTCAGAAATTCTTTCTTCAATCATATTTGTAAATACCCAAATTATTTTTGACCAATGGTCAGATTACCTTGTTGCAGAATTGTGGTACTCTGAAAGTGGCATCCAACTTTTAAAAGACAGTATGAAGAATTCTACCACGAGAACAACTGGTAGTAAAATGAATAATAAAGACCTTCTAGGAAACTTTTTATTTTTTCTAAAGCTTTAATTTTTGAGCAATCTCCACACCCAGTGTGAGGCTCAAACTCACGACCTGAGACCAAGAGTCACATGCTTTACCAAGTGAGCCAGCCAGACCCCCCAGGAAACTTCTTTTTAAAACAGACCACCTGGGTGCGCCTGGGTGGCTCAGTCAGTTAAGCGTCTGACTCTTGATTTTGGCTCAGGTCATGATCTCAGGGTTCATGGGATCGAGCCCCTCATGGGGCTCCACATTGGGTGCAGAGCCTACTTGAGATTCTCTCTCTCCCTCTATTCCTCCCCCCCTTCAAAAAAATAAATAAAACAGACCACCTGAAACCATTTCCTGAACTCTCCCTTACTTGAGGGGCAGACTAGAGAGGTCGAACCTGCAGGGCATAGTTGCTTTACTGTTGGACGTCTAAAACTTCTTAGGAAACTGGTATTAGGAGTAGTAGCAGTAGTACTCATGCCATATAAGAGATTGATTTCAGTGTGTTTCTCCAGTTATGATCAGAAAACTAAATATTACTTTCCGTATTCAATCTTTTAAATTTCCCTGAGAGATTACAAATTGAAAAAAATACAAGAAAGAGTAGACAGAGTTACCAGTTACTATGGACAAAGAAGCACTTTAAAACAGCAATGGTACCTCGGTCAGGGCACTCCCAGGCACGTTCTGTGCTTGTACCTCAAAGCATTCAGATAATCACAACTTCAAATCATTATCACCTACTTTTGAATTCCTTGCTACTCTGCTTCATGAGTTGATTTGTAGGAAAATGCTATTCTTAGTTTGCTATATCAGCAAAAAATTAATAGCTCTTAATAAATACATCTTTAATTCACATTCACATCTAGAAACAAGCATTCTGAATTTAATGCTCCTGGAATCTATAATTTAAATTATATATAATGCATTTGTGTTTTTTAAACCATGATTTTCCATTTGAGCATTTAATATATACCAATTTAATTGATATTTGAATTATGGAAAATGGTGCCCTAATTATCCTAGATGTAAACCATCTTTAGCATCATTGTCCTTATAATTTGAAATATATTTTTATGTTTGTTCTGTGTTGTTCGGTGTTCTGATTTTTAGTCCCTGAATTGCCAAATCCAGTAATGTTTAAATCAGTTTATCTTTGGGGCACCTGGGTGGCTCAGTCAGTTAAGTGTCCAACTCTTGATCTTGGCTCAGGTTATGGTCTCACGGTTTGTGGGATGGAGCCCCATGTCAGGCTCTGTGCTGACAGCTTGGAGCCTGCTTGCAATGACACTCTCTCCCTCTCTTTCTGTGCCGCTCCCCTACTCATGCTTACTCACTGTCTCAAAATAAATACATAAACTTTAAAAATGAAAAAATATAAAGATAGTTTAGTCTTTGAATGGAGGGTCCCCAGCAATTCTGCCTTCATTTTGAGGGGGGTGGGTAGATGATGAGACTAGACTGGCAGCAGGTTGAACTGTATACCAAGAAGAAATGTGCAGGTCCAGTGGAAGGGTCTTTAGAGCATCCATTTCTACCTGCAGTCTTTTGGTACGACAATGTGGTACATGGGAAGTGAGTGTGGAAGTTGAAACACACTGTAGTTACATGAAAGGGGCAAAATAAGGAATAAATGTTAAAATGAGTAATAAAACTCCTGAGCTTTTCATAAAATTTGGAGGCAGAACATTCTTGAAGGAAGAGAGAAAAAACTGTGCAGATACCTGATTTATGTATCCTGGCTTCAACCTGGCTTTCTAGCACACTTGTCAAAAGCCTTCCTCATAATTATGACTTCTCAGCACAAAACCCACACCTGATTCACACCTCTCCTCTCCTGCATGACCTTTCCAAGCACTTTTGGAGATGGAGACCATCATTCATGTGCCTCTGACCTCTTCCTTTCCCCTGAACACTAAGCCACCCTGTCCCTCAGCCCCACAGTGCTGCATTCCATACAGTCCTTCCATATCTGTTTTTTCATGGAAGTCTTACCGCTGCCCCCTGAAGGTGGCTGAGTAGTCTGCAGGGCCTGCATTGCGTGTGGCCTGCCCCATTTCATCTGCAGTGACAAAGGCATTTGTAGAGGATAGCAGTCGCTCAGCAGGCCAGGCAGCAGAACCTGCACCAAGTTTCTGGCTGTAGATCCCATGGAGTTTTCATCACTGCCACTTAGAAACACAGTGTTCCCTTTAAAACAACAGCAAAAACAGAAAAATCAGACCTTCGACTTTGCTGTTTCTTGCCTACAGCGAGATTCTTCGAATTTGATCACGTCTAAACCTGGCATGGCATTGTGGAAGGACTGTTTGCTGACTTTGGAGGTGGACAAGCCAGGGCTCAGACCTACCCCTTGTGGGAGCTGTGTGATCTTGAATGCCTTTCTAGGCCTCAGCTTCCTCACCTGTAAAATAACTACCTCATGGGGGTATTGGGACAGTAAATGGTAATGACTCTATTAAGTACTTAGGCCAGTGAGAAACATGATAAATTTTAATCTGTTATTACATAATTGTCTCCTGCATACTGACTTCAAACCTGCCCTCTCCATAGAACTTGATCTTGTTCAGAATGCTAATGGTCTTTTCCTACTGACCCTTACGGCCATTTCTCAGCCTTCTCCAACTACTCTTGCCTTAATTCCCTCTATTCCCTTGACTTTCGTGATATTATTGATTCTTCCTTTTCTGGTGGCTTCTCTTTTGTCTAATTTACCAACTTCTTTTCCTCATTCTACCCTTACCCAGTCTTCTGTGGTTCAGTCTTCAGCCATTGCTCTCATTGACAAGGCTAATTAATAAATTGGCCTGAATTAATAAATTGAATTAATAAATCAGAGAGGAGATAACCTCTCATTTGCCTTATGTAGTACGTCCTTAGCCTTCTTCTTTACCTGTCTCCCTTCTACTTCCAAATATAAAAATGTCTTATTGGATTCTATTCACCTGCAAACAGGTAAAACTCCACCACAATTAATACAGGAAGGCTTTAGTTATTTTGTTCCATGGGGACATAGCAAGTGATACCTATGCCTAAAATGTGTTTGTGTGATGATGATGATGATGATGATATTAACCGTTTTACTTTCCAAACAGTATTTTGTAACTCTTATGCAATAGTCTACCTACATTGTCTGAACTTGTTCTTCAAGATAACACTATGAGAATTTAGGCTAAATTCTTGCCCAATTTGGGGAAGACTAAGAAAAAGAGGTAAAATGTTAAAATGGCAAATTGAGTTATTTATTAGCACATCAAGAAAATTATAAATTTTGAGACTTGACTATAAAGAGTTTGGAGAAAGTATTTGTGCTATTTACATTTCTTATTAATAAGTGCTGGGGTACCTGACTGGCTTAGTCAGTAGAGTGTACGACTTGATCTTGGGGCTGTGAGTTCAAGCCCCACATTGGGCATAGAGCTTAATTACTTAAAATAAATAAAAATAAGAGCTAACTATACTGTATACACACACACACACAGACTGGCAGGAATATGAAAAAGTTATGTTGTCAAAGATTTATAGGGTAAAAAAGTTAAGCTTAGCGTAAATGGGGGATTTCATCTCTTTAGTTAGAGAAGTCTTCATGTTACCATAGATCACATCCATTCATTCATCATTCACTCTGATTGTCGTTTGTTCTTACCTAACAAAGTATGTCCTGTGTTTGTTTTGCAGATCTAAAGCGGGAAGCCAGTATCTGTCATATGCTGAAACATCCCCACATTGTAGAGTTATTGGAGACATATAGCTCAGATGGAATGCTTTACATGGTTTTTGAATTGTGAGTGTGCATTTTATTTTCTTAAGGGTTAAAGTTTTAAGCAGTGTTGGTTTGGGATAATGCTAACACTTTTCCTCTTAAAATGTAACAATAGTTGTAAGCTCATCTGTGTAGAAAACAAGTAACAAGAATAAAAGGATTAATTCATCTTAAAGTTCACAATGGCTAAGGAAGCAAAAGTTGGGCATATTTAGTTGCCCTCCTTTTTAGCATACTTCAGAGAGGAGGCTGTAAAGAGAAATAGAGTTCAGATGGACAGGAGGCCCCAAAATATAACATTGTGACCATAGGAGTCCTATTGAAGAGGAGTGGGATGGGAGTAGAGGTCTCCATGTAGCAAGCCTTTCAAAACAGACTCAACTTCCTATTTTGATATAATGACTATTTTGTCATATTAAGGAAATTCTGAAGATAACAGTGTTATCTTGATTTTAATAAGCCACTTGCCATGTTTCTCATAGAATTTTTGCCAATAAGATGGAGAAATGTGAGCCAAGGATAGTATAACTGGGTAGTTTTGTAGCTGATTGGATAACTGTGTCCAAAGAGGTTGTATAAAGCTTTATGGGATGGCCTTCTACTCTTTTCAGAATTTTAATCCATGACTTTGATTAGGGTCTCTCACAAGGTGGTAATCAAGGCATTAGCCAGAGCTGGTGTCATTTTAAGACTCCACTGGGGATGGATTTGCTTCCAAGCCCACTCAAATGGTTGTTGGCAGCAGGCTATCCGACTGCTAGCCTTAGTTCCTTGTGAGCTGTTGGCCTTAGGCCTCCCTAGGTTCCTTGTCACTGGGCCTCTTCATCGAGCAACTCACAACATGGCAGCTGGCTTCATCCAGCGTCAGCAGGCAAGAAGGCTAGAATACAAATAGGATGGAAGTCAGTCTTGTAACCTCATCTCAGAAATCACACACCATCACTTCTACTATATTCTATCAGTTAGAAGTAAGTCACCAGATCCAGCCCACACCCAGGGGGAGAGGATTACACCAGGGTGTGAATATGAGCAGATGCTGGTGGTCTTTGGGAGCCATGTCAGAAGCTTCACCCCCATGGAGGGCTAGCTAATACATTGAATATCTAGATCAGAATTTTAAAACATTTTACAAGTTTGTAGCAAAGGAACTCAAACAAAGATGAAACTTAAGGCTAGTTAATACAGACTCCTTCATTCGATTATATAAGTGCAAGATCACTGTAAATTTAGTTGTAACTGCTTATGTGAAAAAGAAGTAAATGTTTTGAAAGTTAGTTGTTGCAACAGCTTAACAAAAGTCCTGAATGGAACCTTCAGCTACATTAATTAAAAGTATATAGTTATTTAGAACCACGCCACAGTCCCACTGTTTTGTATGCTACCCATTCTCCCTAGAGTGTTCATGGTAAGCAGGACACTGGCATTCTTCCAGAAGGGGATAACCAGAGTGGGAAAAAGCCTAGAAATTTTGCCCTAGAGTCACAGCCTTCAAAGTTTTTGTTGGCATACCTGCTAAAAGAATTTTGAAAACCATGTACCTCCTCACATACTTTTGAGTTGATACATAAAAACTTCTCTTGTGAGGCTATAATTTTTAGTGTTTTGTATATTCTTTTAAATATATTTTCTTCAAAACTGTAGATCTGTACCTTTATCTTGTTCAGTTTATGGAAAATGTCTTCTGTGTGACCTAAATGGCAAAGCTAGTCATCATTGTCAAGCCAGTCAGCCAAATCAGACACGCTTTCTGGCAGAGAAAAATCTGCCTTCATTTTTCAAATAAAATTAAAGTGTTAATAGACATCCCTGTGACAATCATCTTACTATTGATTTTTAATTCTAAAAGGCTTTGCCATGCATATATTGTCCATATGAAATAAGGTGGCTCTCCTCTTTCTTTCTGAAGCTCTGTTTGCTCTCAAGGGTCTCTCCCTCAGGAGCTTCGCATTCCCTAGTTGGCTCTGAAGCTAGACAGGCTTTTCAAGATGGGTGAGCAGTTTGTCTTTTGAGATGGGCTCCTATGAGTGGACACGTGAAAGGAAAATCAGCAGAACATAGAATTGTTTTCAGACAAATCAAATTGTGGCTAATGAAGGAAGAGACATTGATTGCCCTAAAAATATCCTAATTCTTCAATCTCCTGGAAGGGCTTGAGTACTCCCAGAGATACCCAAGTCCCAGTTGAAGACCATGGAAAAGCTGTTGAAAAGACTGGGAAGCTTTAGTGACTCAAGAATCTAATTGATTTTCTTTTTCTGCTAAAAGAGTTCTCAGAGCAGAAGCCCATGGTAGAACATAGTGGATTTGTTCAGTTATTTAAAAGAGTGTCCTATGTAAGAGGATTATGCTTATTCATTGTAGGGTCAGGGTCTGTAATGGGAATCAACAAGCAGCAGGTAGATTTCAACTCTAAGCAAGGAAACCCCCTTTAGCGATTAGACTGACTCAGTGAATAAAGCAGGCTGTCTAACGGAGTATGCAGTTCCTCACTAGAAGTGCTCGAGCTAAAGCTGGTTGCATCCAAGGGAGCTAAAGATACAGGTTTAATTTGGGGCTAGAGAGGGCCTTTAACCGCCCCCTTCCAATTTTAAGAATATTCGAATTCTTTTTTAATTACTTTCTCTGGTTTAATTTCATTCTTTATTCAAGAAATCTATTTCTATCCATATTTTTATTCGCTGAGAAAACAAAAAAGCCAGTTTCATCATATACTTTCAAGTAATGAGCACAGAAAGCAAAATTGTAAAATTTATGTAAATTTCATCATGTTTACTATTTGTTTCAAGGGGGTCTAAGCGATAGTATGGCAGAGAGAAGAAAGTCTTTGGGGTTATAAAACTTGGGTTAGTGTTCCCAGCTCTGTCACTTCTACTGATCATGTGACTTTGGCCAAGTCTTTTAACTTCTCTGAGCCTCAGGATTTTTACCTTTAAAATCTCCATAAGATCATGAGAACTAGATGGGAAAATTATATGAATTCACCTCGTAAAATGGTGAAGTGCTCCACAACTGGAAGCTATTGTTTCCAGGGGATTTAGCAGGTTAGTTTTAGTTTTTTATAGAGCGAATTTTTGGTATGATTCAGTTGTGATTGAAATAATTCCTCGATGGCTGTATACAGAGATAAGACTTCATTAAAGTCGCATATTTACCAGTCAACCTAATCTCAGTGTTAACCCAGATCACAAGAATGTGGCATCATAATTTAATTTTCTTCCTTCCTGTTTTGGAAAATTTCAAATAAAAAGAGAATAGTATAATGAACCTCAGTGTACCTGTCACTGAACTTCAGTTATCAACATTTTGCCATTCTTGCTCTATCTATCCTTTCCTGTTATCGTTTTTTTCCCCCCTGGTGATTTCTTTTTTTTTTTTTTTTTTTTTAATTTTTAAAATTGTATTTAAATCCAAGTTAACATGTAATGTAATAATGATATCAGGAGTAGAATCACTTACATATAACACCCAGTGCTCATCACAACAAGTGTCCTCATTAATACCCATCATCCATTTAGCCCAACCCCCCCCCCCCAACACCCCTCCAGCAACCTACAGTTTGTTCTCTGTATTTACATCTCTTATGGTTGGTCTCCCTCTCTCTTTTTCCTGGTGATTTCTAAAGTGGTATCATTTCACCTATACATACTCCTGTTTGTATTTATAAATAAGGACTTGAAATATAGGTATAGATAGATACCAGTCCATAATAGTATTATCATACCTAGCAAAATCAACAATAATTCCTTAGTATTACGTCATATTCAGTTGATGTTCAGTTTTCCCTGATTGAACATGAATTTTTAAAAGCTATATTTTAAAATTTGGAATTGTTTTATTAGCTCTGGGATCTGGAAGTGGATTATGAATTCACAGTTAAAATAACTTAGTTATTTTTCAAAAGGGCCAGAAACAAAATAGAAATATAAAATTTTTCTTTTGTATCACTTTTTGTAAATTCACCTCAACAGTTGTCCTTGTTCAGTTTTTCGCATTCTCTTTGATCTCCTGGGTTTAAAACAAATGAATAAATGAAAAACGAATTTACTATAAAATTTAAGGTCCTGTGGCTCAAAGAGCAAAGCAGTTAAGTTTGCTTGTGCCTCCACCTACTGGCTAGGTAAGAGATTGTACAGCTGCAATGTAGAGGAAGCTGCTCCAGAATTAGTTCCATGTTTCTGGCAGTAGATGTAATGACCCCTGGTTTTCAGGGGCTCATTGCTCAGGTTATGGGTTATCTGGATCCTTTCCACAGTTTTCTGACATGCCACCAATACAGAGTAGACAGAGGGAAAACAAATGAAATTAACATCAGTTGACTTTGCTGTTTGTTGGCTACTTGGAAACAGCTCTGATAATTTTGATGGAGGAAAAGCTAGACCAAACAATTTATTTAGGTTATCAGTGAGCTTCTTAATATGGTATCCATATCTGCCTTTGCCACAGACTATGTATAACCAGCTCTCCCTTTTTTTCCCTTAAACCGAAGTCATGACATTATATAGCCCAATCAGGTTGCTTATTGTGTTAGAAAATCTTTCGAACTGGTTAATGCCCATTTTAATTACATATGGTTTTAAGTTAAAGCATATTCAAATACAGAGACTCACAGAACCAGACTTTTAGAGCTGGAAAAGAGTAAAACAGTGGATTTCAAAACTTAGCATTGAAAAGTCCTGAGTAGAGCTTGTCAAACAAGCTTGTACCCAGGCACCATCCCGAGATATTGAGTTTCAACAACTGCGAGTCCCAAAGTAGGAGGTCAAGAGATGATTGACCTTTAAAGTAGGGGCATTACTATTTAGAGACCATGTTGTCATTTTTCCCAACGCACGCAGTAGTTTGTTAGAAATCTGCATGTGTTTGCACTATATCTATCCATTGATTTGGGATCCATTGCTTTGGGATTACACTTAAATTTGGATTTGTTTGCAGCAGTTTGCTGAAACATATTTAAAAGTGTAGGTTCAATTTTGTGTTGTATCACCCCCACCCAAATTAAATGTTTATTTCTAAGTAACACATCCGGACTTGACTTTAGTAGTGTCTGATACTTGAGTTAAGCTGTAAATCCTAAATTGGCTGGCCAAGGAATTTTAATTACCTTATTATAGAATGATTACATATACCACGGGGAGACTTTGGCAGTAATTAAATATGGATTTAAAATATATCTGACATGAAAACAATAGTTTGTATCTTTTAAAACAATATTAGCAGTTTGTATCTTTGAAGCTCACAAAGGAGATAGACTGATAGCTCTTTGTCTTTTTTTAATTTTTTTTCTTTTTGGTCTGGTGTTTATGCTTGGGGAAGGGAAATTTTGTGGGATTCATTTATGCTGATAGAGTAGCACTGATTTCTACTTACTAGCAAACTTGCCAGGGAAAGGAAAGTTATTTATTTCATATCAAGCAAGAAAAGTCTGGACTGTAGTATTTACAATTCTATGAAGATCTGTACATATTTTTATGGCTCGCCTGATCTATTTTGATATTTTGTTTTCATGTGTAATGATAAAAATTGCTATTCATTCTTTTATCACATATTTATCAAATGCTTACTTAAGTGGTGGGTAATAGGAAATGGTTGGAAAATATCATTTGGTCCTAGTAAAGATTAGAAATGTGGTACTTAAGGTAATTCAGTAAGATATATGAGAGGACATAGCTTGGGTGACTGTGAAGACCTTTGATAAATACTAGGTGAAAGAAAAAAAAGTTCTATCATCATAAACTCTTTAAAAAAAATTAAACATTTCTCTTGACTAGCTTCACCACTATATTAAATGTTCAGTTGTATTTTAGTTTTAAGAACTATGTGTCGGAGGTCCCCAAGACTACCTATCCCCGGGTTTAATGATTCAGTAAGAGGACTCCTAGGACTCCGCGTATAGTCGTATTCATAACTGTGATTTATTACAGCTCAAAGATTTAATAAAGCAAAACCACCAAAGAGAAAAGGTATATGAGTTGAAGTCCGGGGACAGCCAGGCACAAGCTTCCAAGGGTCTTCTGCCAGCAACCAGTTGTGATAACACATGTGAAATGTTGCCAGCCAGGGAAGCTCATTAGAGACTAAGCACCCAGGGTATTTACTGGGAGCTGGTCATGTAGGCACCCTCTGCTTGGCACGTACCATCTTCCAGCCTCCCAGAGAGAAAGCAGGTGTTCAGGATAAATCACATTGTTTGCACAAACAGTTTAGACACAGTGGGCCACTCTTTTCAGTTTAGGACAGGAGGAACCCTCCCGTCCAAGTTGCCAGATGCCAATCAAGAGCTAACTTGGTAGGCAGGCCTTTCAAGCCCTTCAGAAGCTTAGGCCTGCTATGTTAACTCTTTCCTGCACAAACTGAAAAAGAGATAAATACAAGAAGGGCTTTAAGTTGACAAACTCCTGGATCTGCAAACAAAATATAATTATTAAGATAATTGCAGAGTTTGGATTTTTTTTTTTGTTTTTAACTTCTAACCATAATTACTGTATCATTTTGACATCTGTTAACATAAAAATGGAGGTGTCCCAATTTTTGTATAAAGCCCTAGATTGAGATGTTACACTGTAGAATAGATTTTAACCTTTGAATGCTGCATTAGAAAACAAATGCCCCCCTCCCCCTCTCCCTCTCCCTCCTTTTCTCCCCTTCCTCTGCTTGTGGGTGCTCTTGCTCTCAAAATAAATAAATTTTTAAAAAAAATTTTAAATTATAGGGGTGCTTGGGTGGCTCAGTCAGTTGAATGTCCAACTTTGGCTCAGGTCATGATCTGTCAGTTTGTGAGTTCGAGCCCCACATCAGGCTCTCCACTGTCAGTGCAGAGCCTGCTTCGGATCCTCTGTACCCCTCTTTCTCTGCCCCTCCCCCACTTTCTCTCTCTCTTTCTCTCTCTCTGTAAAATAAATAAAACGTTAAATAAAGAAATAAATATATATATATATATATATATAAATAAAATATGAGTAGTTTCTAGTGTAAATAATCTTTACACACACCTTGTACAAATTTAGAAATTGTGGAAAATTATAATGACAGAAATCATACCGCTTGCAAAAGTTAATCACAATGAACATTTCAGAACATTTTCTTCTGCTTATATTCATTATCACAATTACACTCATTTTACATGTGTAGTTTTGTTTCCCGATTCTTTTCACTTATTAATTTTAAGCATTTTGCTATACCAGTAAATATTTTTTAGATACGATAGTCTAATGGCTGCATTAAGATATCTAAATTATATGCATGTGCCATATTTAATAATTTCCTTATAGTGGGACATTTACACTGCTTTCTGTTTCTCCCCTCTTAGAAGTAATGTTATGATTAGTAATATTCTTGTACAATTACTTGTTCACACCCCTTGATTGCTTTATTTCCTCAAAATAAGTTTTTAGGAATATAATTAATAGGTTAAAGAGTGTGTGAATACATCCAAACACCTACATCACATATAGAATTTTTTATATGATCTATTACATTTAGAAAAATGCATACCCAGAACTATCCAGCTTAAGGATATTATTGTAAAGTAAATACCCATGTACCTACAGCCTAGGTCAAGAAATGTAAAAACTGCCTGCACTTCAGCAGCTCCTGTATTCCTCTTACCACAATCCCCTTCTTCTCTCAGAAGTATCATTAATCTAGACTTCACCTCCATACTTTCATATCTATACCATCCATATGGCATCCCTGAGTAATATAATTCAGTGTTATCTGTCTTTTAAAATCTTTATTTAAATGAAATCATACAGCATATACTCTTTTTTGGTCTATGAGATTGATCCATATTGCTTTGGGCTCCTTCATTTTATTGCTACATAGTATTGCAGTGAACAAACATTCACAATTACTCATTTTAATGTCACTCTGTATTTGGGTTGTTTTCAGATTTGGCTATTTTGAACAATGCTATTGTAAACAATCTTGTACACATATCCCGGTATACATAAGTACACATTTATATAGGGCATAAACCTAGGAGTGGAATTGATAAAGTCTTGGAGTATATACAACTTCATTTTTCCAAGATAATGCCAAGCTATTTTCTGAAGTAGATGTATAAACAGTGATCTTTGCCTCTCCAAGGTGATCCAAGTCCTGGTTTTCCAGGTACTGCCCCTGTCTTAAAAACCCGTTGTTAGTCCTCATTAACAGCACCCTCCTTTTGTTCTCATGATTACTTACTGCCTATGCTGCACATCCTCACTAATATGTGGTATTGTCAGAATTTGTTATTTTTGCCAGTTGGTTTGTAGTAGAATCTCGTTGTGGTTTCTCCTGATTTCTCTAATTGCTGCTTAGCAGTGTCTCTCATCATTCTTGTAATGGTACCTTTGGATTAACAGAGGTTTGTAATTTTAATATAGTTTAACTTAACAATTTTTTTCTTTCATGGTTAGTGTTTTTGTATCTTGTTTGAGAAATATTTACTATTCTGAGATTATGAAGATATCCTCCTATGTTTTATCATACATCTGAAATTCATTTGGAGTACGTTATGAGGTAGTAGTCCAATTACATTTCTTTTTTTTTTAGGTTTATGGATTTTGAGAGAGAGCACACATGGGGGGCAGGGAGGAGCAGAGAGAGAGAGAGAGAGGGAGGGAGGGAGGGAGGGAGGGAGAGAGAATCCCCAAAATCAGCACTGTTAGCACAGAGCCCGACATGGGGCTTGAACTCACGACCAGTGAGATCATGACTTGAGCTGAAGTCAAGAGCCAGACACTTAACTGTTTGAGCCACCCAGGCGCCCCCAATTTCATTTCTTTCCATGTAGCTATTCAGCAGTCTCAGCCCAATTACTGAAAAGACTGCTCTGCAGTAGCACTTTTGCCATAAATCAAACACATATACATGTGTGCTTGTTTCCGGCTCTATTCTGGTCCATTAGTGTATTTATTTGCCTGGCATTGTGCCAAGAGCATGTTGTCTTATTAACTGTAGCTTTGGAGGAAGTCCTGGTAACTGGTAGATCAGGGCCTTTTACCTTGTTGTTCTTCAGCCAGTTCTTGAGAGATGTACTTCTCTGCATTTTCCATACACATTTTAGAATCAGGTTATCACACCCACCCCGTTGGGATTTTGCCTTGAATTATTGTATCAAATCTTTATAGCAACTTGAGAATAATTGACATGGCTACGGTATTGAGTCTTCCAATTCATGAACATGGTGTCTGTCTTCCCATTTTTTAGATCTTTGATTTCTTTCAGTAACGTTTTATGCTTTACTCTGGAGAGGTTGTATACCTTTTTCATTAGATTTATTCTTAAGTATTTGTTTTCAAAGGTAGATCTGTTTCTCATTTCTTTTCTCTTTCCCTCCTTCCTTGTAGTGACTTTGTATTCTTTTCTATTCATCAAGCTGTATCAGTTCTAGTAATTTACCTGTAGAATCATTTGGATTTTCTGCATACCTAATCATATCATTTGTGTATGAGGAGAATTTTGTTTATTCCTCTTCCATTCTTTTACATGTTTCTTTGTCTAGCCTTTACTGCAGTGGATTAAACGTTCAGAACGGTGATAGCAGTTACCTTTCTTATTAGTTCTGATCTTAGAGTTTGCTAAGCATACTCTTAGCTTAGTTGGTAAATTTTGGTAAATTTTATCAAATGCTTCTTTTACCCTGTATATGTTGAAATGATCATATGACTCCTTCTTTAATCTGTTAATGGAGTGAATTTCATTAATTCTTTGGTTAACCAAACTTTGTCGTGACATATAATCCCTAGATTCCTTTTTATATATTGCTAGATTTGGTTTTGTGTGTGTGTGTGTGTGTGTGTGTGTGTGTGTGTGTATTTTCAGACTTTTTACATCTATATTTATAAGAAGATTATACTATAATTTTCTTATACTGTCGGTATCAGGCTTTCATATCCAGGTTATGCTAGCCTCATGAAATGAGTTGGGGAGTGTTCTCTGGTTTTGTTTTGTTCTCTTTATGATGGGTAGAACTCATCTATAGACCCGTTCAGGCCAGACTTTCTTGTGAGAAGGGTTATTTCTGATTGAATTCCTTAAATATTTATAGGAATATTTGGTTTTCTATTTATTACTCTCACTTTTGGTGAATTGCATTTTGCTGGGGATGAGTGTATTTTATTGAAACTTCACACCGTTTTGGCACAAATTAGTTCATAATATCTCTGAAGGATCTTTTTCATTTTTGAAACTGGTAATTTGTGACTTTTCTTTTTCTTTCTCAGCCTTGCCAGATATTTTCCAGTTTTATCAGTCTTTTAAGTGATGACTTTGAGCTTTGTAAATCCTTTTCAGTGCATATTTATGTTCTATTTTAGTAATTTTTGCTTGTTGTTATTTTCATCCTTCCACTTTGTGTTTAATTTTCTAGGGTTCTTTTTCCTCCCTTTTAAGTTTCAACTTTTTTGTACCCTTGGGTTTTAGATGTACATGCCTCTTGTTTAAAGGCATATAATTAAGGTTTTTATTCTAGACTCTCAATCTTTGTCTTTTAATTGGAGCATTTAGTACATTTACATTTAATTACATTTGGGGATAGTTGATTTTACATGTCTGGTCTTCTCATGTGCTTTCCATCATACCACCTATTACGTATTTCTCTTCCTTGCCTTCCCTGACTTATTTGAGTCAACTGAATATGTTTTGTCATTCCATTTTTTCTTCTATTAATTTGGAAGTTTACATACTCTTTTCTGTTATCTTAGTGTGTACCTCAGAAATTACAGCACATTTTCCTAATTCATCATGCTCTAATATTGATGCCATTATTCTCTTCCCAAATAAATAGGACGAAGTCCCTCTTTTGACTTACAGGCTGTTGCTTTTACATATTTATATGTGTGCGTATAAATACATAAGTTACATGTATTTACATCACTCCAACTTATTTTATTATTAGATTAGATTTACCCCCACACTTGTCCTTTCTCTGTTCATTATTCTTTCAAATCTCTGAGGTTTTATCAGGATTCATTTTCCCTGTGTCAGTCTGCTGGGTGCAAACTCTCCGTTTTTATTGGTTTCAGGATTTCCTTGTATTCCCTTTGGTGCTGAAGGATACTCACTGAGTAGAGAATTCTAGGTTGGCATTTTCTTTGCAGTAGATACTCTACTGTCTTCTGGCTTCGGTTGATGTTGAGAATTCAGGTAGCAGACTGTCACTAATCTAAGGATAATCTCTCTTTCGCTGGTTATTAAAAAATGTTTGCTCCATCTTTTGTTTTCACCGTGGGTGTGTGTCAGGGTGGGGGAAGTGTTTTAATCCTGCCTGAGATTCTTTAAGTCTCTTCAGTCTGTGTACTGGTATTATTTGTGGTTATGGAAAATTCTCAGCCGTTATCTCTTTAAATATTGCCTCTGCCCCTGTCTTCCTCTCAGCACCTTGTGACCCAATTTAGTATAGATATAGGTGTGCCTTATGCTATTCTCTATATCCTCCATCTTCTTGTCTGTATTTTGCATGTTTTTCTTTTGAAAATCTACATCACTTTTCATTATTTTCATTTTCTTGCAAAAAAAAATTCAAGCTCAGCTTTTATGTTCTGGAACATAATACACTTCCTTATATGATCATCTGTGCTGGATAATCTCAATATATGAAGTCCCTGTGGGTTTGTCTTTATTGTCTATCACTTTCTGCTGGTTCTTGATCAAGGTCTCTTACCCTTCATATACTAGAATCATTCCCAAAAATTACTGGCCTAGAATGGCACTTTATTCTTCCAGAGAGGACTTCATTTGCTTCTACTAGGCACCTTTAGGCACTTGCAGTTTGGAACTATCTTAATAAGGTTAAGACTTAGATTTATTTATTCATTTTTAGAGAGAACACACGAGTAAAGAGAGGGATGGGGGAGAGAGACAGAATCCTAAGCAGGCTCCATGCTCAGCACAGAGCCCAATGCAGAGCTCGATCCCACGACCCTGGGATCATGACCTGAGCCAAAATCAAGAGTCAGATGCTCAACCGACTGAGCCACCCAGGTGCCCCTAAGTCTTAGATTTTTAAGACCACTCAGAGGTCAAGCCAGATTGCAAGTTTGTGAGGGGACTGATTACTGCTGGTAACCATAGCTCTTTAGGGATTTAGCTCAAGGTTGAAGAGTAATTTCTGAGATTCCTCTAAGTTCTGACCTGTTCTCCCTTAGAGATCTGTGAAAGCAGATGTCCACGGGGCAAGAAGGACTCTGATTCTTGATTTCTCTCTGAGTTCCCGTTCTCTCCCAAATTTTAGTCAACATTCCTGACAATTTGGTTAGTACCTGATGCTTCCAGCTAGTTTTTTATCCCATTTTTTTGTTGTCTTCAACAGGAGACCTCACCTAGCAGATGTCAGCAATACAGCTAAAACTCCTTTTACATAATGTCCTGTCACTCTCCATAAAGATTGTACCAGTTTCCATTCAAACCAGTAGTGGATGACAGCATCTACTTTTGATGTCTACATTTTGATAAATCACAATTATTCTTTGGTTTAATTTGCATTTGTTTTGTTACTAGTATGGTCAGATATTTTTTTAAATTTTTAGTTAATTTATTTTTTTAATTTACATCTAAGTTAGAATATAGTGCAACAATGATTTCAGGAGTAGATTCCTTAGTGCCCCTTACCCATTTAGCCCATCCCCCCTCCCACAACCCCTCCAGTAACCCTGTTTGTTCTCCATATTTAAGGGTCTCTTATGTTTTTGTCCTCCTCCCTGTTTTTATATTATTTTTGCTTCCCTTCCCTTGTGTTCATCTGTTTTGTATCTTAAAATCCTCATATGAATGAAGTCATATGATATTTGTCTTTCTCTCACTAATTTCGCTTAGCATAATATCCTCTAGTTCTTTTTTAAAAATTTTTTTAATGTTTATTTATTATTTTTGAGAGAGAGAGAGAGCACGAGCAGGGAAGGGGCAGAGAGAGAGGGAGACACAGAATCCGAAGCAGGCTCCAGGCTCCGAGCTGTCCGCACAGAACCTGACATGGGGCTGGAACTCACAGACTGTGAGATCATGACCTGAGCCGAAGTTGGATGCTTAACCGACTGAGCCACCCAGGCGCCCCAGTATCCTCTAGTTCTATCCCCGTAGTTGCGAATGGCAAGATTTCATTCTTTTTGATTGCCAAGTAATACTCCATTGTATATTTATACCACATCTTCTTTATCCATTCATCCGTCGATGGACATTTGGGCTCTTTCCATACTTTGGCTATTGTTGATAGTGCCGCTATAAACATTAGGGTACACGTGTCCCTTCAAAATAGCATCCCCGTATCCCTTGGGTAAATACCTAGTAGTACAGTTGCTGGGTCGTAGGGTAGTTCTATTTTTAATTTTTTGAGGACCTTCCATACTGTTTTCCAGAGTGGCTGTACCAGTTTGCATTCCCACCAGCAGGGCAAAAGAGATGCTCTTTTTCTGCATCCTCTCCAGCATCTGTTGTTGCCTGAGTTGTTAATGTTAGCCATTCTGATAGGTGGTTTTGATTTGTATTTCCCTGATGGTGAGTGACGTTGAACATTTTTTCATATGTTGGTTGGCCATCTGGATGTCTTCCTTGGAGAAGTGTCTGTTCATGTCTTGCCCATTCCTTCACTGGATTATTTGGTTTTTGGGTGTTGAGTTTGATAAGTTCTTTATAGATTTTGGATACTAACCCTCTATCTGATTTGTCATTTGCAAATATCTTCTCCTATTCTGTTGGTTGACTTTTAGTTTTGCTGATTGTTTCCTTTGCTGTGCAGAAGCTTTTTATTTTGGTGAGGTCCCAGTAGTTCATTTTTGCTTTTGTTTTCCTTGCCTTCAGAGACATATTGAGTAAGAAGTTGCTGTAGCCAAGATCAAAGAGGGTTGTGCCTGCTTTCTCCTCAAGGATTTTGATGGCTTCCTGCCTTACATTTAGGTCTTTCATCCATTTTGAGTTTATTTTTGTGTATGGTGTAAGAAAGTGGTCCAGGTTCATTCTTCTGCATGTCGCTGTCCAGCTTTCCCAGCACCACTTGCTGAAGAGACTGTCTTTATTTCATTGGATAGTCAGATTTTTTAAAAATTTTTTTTAACATTTTATTCATTGTTGAGAGACAGAGCATGAGAGGGGGAGGGGCAGAGAGAGAAGGAGACAAAGAATCTGAAGCAGGCTGCAGGCTCCAAGCTGTCCTCACAAAGCCCAACTCTAGGCTCGAACTCACAAACCGTGAGATCATGAGTTGAAGTTGGATGCTTAACCGACTGAGCCACCCAGGCACCCCAAATATTTTTTAAAGTGTACTTACCTATTTCTTTTTTATCCATTCATTTTTTTTAGGGTTTTTTTTTTTTTTTTTTTTTGGTCACTTTGTAAGAAGTCTTGTGTTTACTACAGATATTTACCCTTTACATATATTTGCAAATATTTTTCCCCTAATTTGCCTTTTTTTGTGTGTTGGTTTTTTTAAATATGCAGAAGTGTACATTCTGTCAGAGAAAGAAGTTATAAATAAGCAAGAGTGAAGACAGATACATGTGCACAGATTAGTACACACACCCGCATTTCCTAGCTTTGTCCACTGGGAGGGTCTAGAAGCAGTGACGCCCCAGTGGTAATGAACACATCCACACCCAGATCTTCACTTCTACCCTTGATCTTAGTCAAAAGGCCAAGAAGCAATAGATCTTCACTTCTAAATGCCATTCTTGGATAGAAGGAGCCAGGGCTCCTTGGAGAAATGATCACTTCTACAACTGGGGCACAGAAAATGCAAGATGAGCCTGAAGCATTTTACAGTGTCTGAAAGTAAGGAAGTGCTCAAAACACAAAAAATAGGGGCATGTCAAAGGGTCACAGGAGCCAACCTGAAAGAGCTCCCAGTGGCCAAACCTGGCACAGTTTGGGCAACAAAATAACATGGTACTGGATTATAACCCAAAGTGTAAAATAAATATATGTGAGTTCATACTGATATAAATAAATTATTGTATAAATTAAAAATGGGAAAGAAGAAACAGATCTTTCTTCCGGAATTCCAAACAGTATGTGTATATACTCTGCCCCCCGCCCACCGACTTCCAGGAGATAGAGATAATCCCCTTCCTTCCTTCAGTGTGGGCTGGACTTGGTGACTCACTTTCAAAGAACAGAGGATAGAAAGGAGAAACACAATAGCTTGACAGTGAAGAGAGCTGGCTCACCCCCTTCCCCTTAACCAAGAAGTCAAGTTAATGCCACCAGTGTCATGTAGAGGTGATGTAATGAGAAGGGCACTTCACCTCTTTGATATCCTCCCCCAAACCCTCAGCCCCCATCTAAGAAAAACAACAACAACCACCTTCACACAGATCAAAATTGAGGGACATTCTATAAAACACCTTTTTTTAAATGGTCAAGGTCATGAAAGACCAGGAAAGACTGAAAAATTGTCACAGACCAGAGAAGACTAAGGAGATTTAATGACAAAATGCATTGTGGTGTCCTGCATGGGATCCTGGAACAAAGTACAATAGTCAACAAACTGAAGTCCAAATAGTTTGGTGTTGAATCAATAGCAACATGCTAGTGTTAACGCTCTTAGTTTTGGCAAATGTACTATAGTTACCGAAGATGTTAACATTAGGGGAAGTTGGGTGAGAGGTATACGGGAATTCTCTGTGCTGTCTTTGCAATTTTTATGTAAATCTAAATTTATTCTAAACTAAAAAGTTTTCGGGGCACCTGGGTGGCTCTGTCGGTTAAGCATCTGACTTCGGCTCAGGTCATGATCTCACAGTTCGTGAGTTCAAGCCCCACGTTGGGCTCTGCGCTGACAACTCAGAGCCTGGAGCCTGCTTCGGATTCTGTGTCTACCTCTCTCTCTGCCCCTCCCCTGCTCATACTCTGTCTCTCTCTCTCTCAAAAAATGAATAAACAGTAAAAAATAAAATAACAAAAAAATATATTTAAACTAAAAAATTGTCTTCAATCAAAACTAAACAAAATGAAACCGTGAGTTTACACCATTATTTCCAGTTTAAGGTAACAATTACAGATTTTTCTTTATGAGCCATTTACTAGATAATGACTAATTGTTGGTTTTTAACATAATTTTGTTGTTGCAGTTGTTTTACAAACATTCCTTATCTTGTGGAGATCAGTACTGAAATATTTATGCATAAGGTGATATTAATGTCTGGGATTTGCCTTGAAATCAGGTGAGGGGTGAGCAGTGGGTACTGGGTTTGAAGTATAGGTTAAACAAGATTAGCTGGTAAGTTGACAATTGCTGGAACAGGGCATTGGGTATATGAGGCTTCATTACTCTCTACTTTCTACTTTTAAAGTTTTCCATAATGTACAGTTTTTTTTAAGAGAAATTAGGGTTTTTAGTTAACTTTTTAAATTTTCTATTTGTACATCTTCTCTCTGAAAATCTGGGTTCCTTACCACATTAACATACTTACTCGCTTCATCCCATCCACTTCCTACCTTAGAGGAAATTATTTCTCAAAATTAAAACTAAGTCATTTTAGTTTTATTTATCTCTGAAAATAAAAATGTGTATATTCTATCTTTTTGTACTGCCTCCCCTTCTTACGCACTCTTATATATACTCTTGAAAACATTGATTATTTTTAATTTAACAATATCAAAACACCAGGGATTTCTCCATAGCAGTATGTAGGCATCTTCTTCATTCCTGTTTATAACTGCTAATTCTCCATTATGGATATAAAATAATTTATTAAACCAGTCCCCTACTAATGGACATTTAGATCATTTCCAGGCTTTTTTCTGTTACATTAGTGACCTTGTGCATATGTCATTTCATGCTATTGCTAATGTCAAATTCCTTCTATAGGTGTTGTACCACTTTCCATTCCCACCAGCACTGTATGAGAGTTAGACTGTAATTTTATAAATTTTTACCCTTTTTTTTTTTTTTGAGAGATAGAGCATGAGCAGGGGAGGGGTAGAGAGAGAGGAAGACACAGAATCCAAAGCAGGCTCCAGACTCTGAGCTGTTAGCACAGAGCCCAATGTGGGGCTCGAACCCATGAACATGAGATCATGACCTGGGTCAAAGTCAGATGCTCAACTGACTGAGCCACCCAGGTGTCCAGTTAGACTGTAATTTTAAATTGTGATCTAAAGAACTGAATGAATATCTCAGGTATTTACTAATTACTAGGACATTTCATTCTAAAACTGTGATTATATATGTATATCTGGACAGGGAGAATTGTAGATAAATTCTGATTTGTGTGGCCTTCATCTGTATCTGTGGACTTAACCGGAATGCTGTTTACTATAGTGGTTTCTGGATCATTGTGAGGTGACTAGACCCAAGAGAGTTTGTAATAATCAGACCTAGAGACCAGCGCCCTTTTACTGGTTGTTGACTTGAGTCAGTAGACAGTGTCTTTGAATATTAGTATTTGGTTTTTTTTTTTGCCAGACTCTGGAAAGTGTGGCTTGTCTTAAAGATATCCTTCATATTTCTTGCGCATACCACTGAGGGCTCAAGAGGTTCACAAGAAATAGAAGCAAAATCTTGATGAGCCTTTTTAAGATATGGCAAGGATTTGGGATTTTAAAGATGTGGACGCTATTGCAGGCAAAACTGTATGATCAGACATCTATTTTTTTAAGTTTATTTATTTATTTAGAGAGAGAGAGCACAAGCAAGGGAGGGGCAGAGAGAGAGAGAGAGAATGAATGAATCTGAAGCAGACTCTGCACCATCAGCACAGAGCCTGATGTGGGACTCGAAATCACAAACCGTGAGATCATGACCTGAGCCAAAGTCAGTAGTTGGACACTTAACCAACTGAGCCACCCAGGTACCCCTGGACATTTATTTTTAGAGCATTCTTTGGCTACAGTATTCCTGTAGGGTTGGATTTGGATGCGGGGAGAATTAGGAGACCATTATAGTGATTCAGTATGAACATTGATGGCAAGAGTAGATTAGTATCAATAGAGATGAAAGAGTATAAATAAAACCTGAAGATCTTTAGGAATTAGAATGGACAGGATTTGATAACTGGATAAAGGAAGTAAGGCAGCAGGAGACAAAGTTGACTCTGGTTACTGGCTTGAGCACTGAATATGTGCACTGAATATGAATATGTGATGGTGCCTGGAATTAGATAGTGAAATATATTTTGGACATGTTGAGTTTGAAGCTTCTGTGAGATGTCTGAGTGAAGTTGAAAGATGAAGTGGAATATGTGGATTAGGAGCAAAGGGAGAAATCTAGAGGCTTGGGGATGATCGCTATTCAGATGGGTTAGAAGAGTATAGAGAAGGAGAAGAAAACAGGACTTGAGGACTGAGGGTCTCCCAAATTTGAAAGGTTGTAAAACAGGAGGAATAGCTAACAAATGCAATTCAAGAAGGGATAGCTGAAGAGATGCAGAGAAAAAGCCATGACAGCAAGGTGTCAGAGAAGCCAGGTATAAAGAGACTATATCAAGAACAAGGGGAAATGAAGACTTTGGTACTCCTTCGTTTCATCCTTCACCAAACTCCCTATTCCTCAGCCAGTGCCCAGCGCTCCTGCTGTGCAGAGCCCCCATCCTGGCCCAGTTCTGAGACGTGCTCCCTATTTGCTGTCACTCGATATCTCTTTGCTCGCGTTTGGTATCCCTACGTGGTAGGTCATTTCCCTAGTGAGGGAGAGAGTGAGTAAAACGTTAGAGGACAAGTGGAGCGGCCTGTACTATTGTCCTTAACTCTGTCACCAACTTCATCCATTTAGCAGTCTTGTTTCTTAATGTCTACTACCTGTGAGACAAAGCTAGAAGCTCTGGGCAGAGATGGACAGACATGGAAACAATTACAATGAGAAGGGAGGGAGAGGGGAAGGTGGGGAGGAAGAGGACATACTGAGACTTGAAAGATGACCAGGAGCTTGCCCAGTGGTAATGGAAGGGACAAAACTAGACATAAGTAGTAAAGATGTAAAGTTACAGAAGCCTCATGAACTTGAAAGAAAGAAAAGGCTTCATATGAACTAGAAAGAAAGACCTCAGGAACCAAGGTCACTGCTCCCTTCATCCCTCAGGTTTTGCATCTACTTTACTCTGGAAAGAGCAGCTTTCCCTGTTTACCCAAGGGCTGGCACACAGCCCCCAGAGAGGCTCCCCAGTACCCAAATCTGCATGACCTTCAAGTCCAGGTTATTTCTTTTGGCTTCCCTTACTTCGTTCCAGACAGATAGAATGTGAATGAATGAGTGAATAAACTTATCTGATTTTTTTTCTCAGTCTCCCACTTCTTTCTTTTTTTAATTTTTTTAAATGTTTATTTATTTTTGACAGAGAGAGAGAGAGAGACAGAGCATGAGCGGGGGAGGGGCAGAGAGAGAGGGAGACCCAGAATCCAAAGCAGGTTCCAGGCTCTGAGCTATCAGCACAGAGCCCAACGCAGGGCTCGATCCCACGAGCCTCAAGATCATGACCTGAACCGAAGTCAGACCCTTAACCGACTGAGCCACCCAGGTGCCCCTCAGTCTCCCACTTCTTTTCTAGAAAGCTGAGGATCCTAAGTTGTTGACTTGACCCTCTGTGGAGTAGCTTCCTTTTGAATCCAGAATCCCTTCCATGTCCAACCAGGGGCAAATAAAAGCCTGCTGCTCTTTCCATGCTTGGGCTGGGGTTCCAGGTGGGAGAGTTGAATGGAGTATGGGAAAGCAAATTGATTTTAAGTGGGAAAGGAGGTATGCATTACGAACAGGGCAAAGAGAGTGTGCAATGGCCAGAAATGCAAGTCAGTTTATATGGTTGGGGCACTGTTCATAATGGCGGGCTATTACTTTGGAACATGGTGTAGGATGAGAGAATGATCGCAGATGAGTTTGAACATGTAATAATAAAAACCACTGATGATGTGTGCAACTGCATGCTACACTTTATACATTTTGATTATCTCTCAATTCCTCTCAACAACCCACCAAGATTAGCCACTATGCCCATTTTATACATGAGAAAACTGCAGCTTACAAGGTGGCAACTGGTTCAAGGTCACAAAGCTGGTGTGCTGCAGCCGGGATTCCATCCTAGGCTGTTTGACACTAGTGCCCTCACTCTTACTTGCTCTGATACATCTAGTACTTTTGATGTCATGTTAAAGATATCAACTCCTCCATTCACAAATATTTATTGAATGCCTACAATGTACCAGACACTGTTCTCGGTGCTGAGGGCTTAACGGTGAGTAATTCAAAGTCCACATCCACATGAAACTTACAATCTAGTGGAAGAGACACACTGACAAATAAGTATATAGTAACAAAAGCAAGTAGTGACAAGCACTATGAAGAACAAGGGCCAGATCAGGGATACAGAATGATGAGGATAGGGTGTTCATAGGAGCCCTTTCTGAGGAGGTGACATTTAACCAGACTTTAAATCTTATTCTATAGGTGATGGAGACACTGAAGTGATTTTACCAACGCAGTAATATAATCAGATTTGTGCATTAGAGACCCCTAAGACATAATACGAAAAATGTAGTAGAGAGTCCATAAAGAATTCCAGGCAAGAGGGGATTTGGAGTTCAACTTCTTCATTGTAATAGGGACCAAGAGCCCCTAAGGGAAAGGAACTGGTATCTGGCTCACCTCATGAAATCCAGGGGTGGGACAGAACCCCTCAGCCTCAAACAGTGGCTGAGAAAAGCTGTAGCCATCATAGCTAGCTAGCCAGCTAGCTAAAGGGGGACAGAAGGAAAAAAAACAAAACCAAGAAACCCCCATTTAAGATTAGTGTTCAGATGAAAATTTCAAAGCACACAAGGAAAAACATCCCGCAACAAACTCAACAGGTAGGAAATATGGTCTGGAGGAAATGGAAATAATAGAAGACTCTGAAAGGGACTTCAAAGTCCTCAAGAAGATAAAAGGAAAGAAAGTATGAGAAACCATTAGAGAGCAAAGCACAGTTAGAGATGGTAACTTATGAAAGGAAAGCTAAAACTCATGCAGGCCATATTGAGAATATCCAATATACATAAACAGGAATGTTGTAGAAGTAGAATATAGAAGGAATGATGAAGAGGAGAGGCCTTACTCAGATAACAGCCAAAAACCTTTACAAGTTGAAGACAGATTATTCCTTTTAGATAGAAATAAGGTTTGGGGAAGAAAATTATTAATTAACTTCCGGGTCATCTTAGTTTGTGGTGATTGTGGGACACCTGCCTATAGATGGCCTGTATTCAGCTGCCCATATGAGTCTAGCTCCCAGGAGAAGAAATTGGGCTAGAGATGGACTTTAGGAGTCACTACCATCAGGACAGGGCCCACCTCACCTCTTGGCACCTCAGTTTCAACCTACAGTTAGTGAGAACAGGATGAAATAAGCAAATGCTCCAATCATCAAAACCCTAGAAAGTCTCAACCATACCCTTCACTGTCATAAATTCTGTTGATTGTAGAGCCTTGGGATTGGAAGTTAAGAGCTCAGGATTCTGGAGCGAGGAGCTTAGGTTCAAATCCTGGCCGTGCTGCTTTCTAACCACGTGACCCCGGACAAGTTATGTAACATTTGTCTTAAGCCTCAATTTCCTCATCTGCAAAATAGTACCTGTCTCCTCATTGTTGATATGAGCATTAAATAAATTATTATACATAAAGCACTTAAAATAGCACTTGGTGTGCGGTTAAATGCTCAGTAAATCTTTGCTATTAGCTATGAACATCTCCACATTTAACAGGAACCTTCAGTATCTTATCCCAGAAGAGTGACTCATGTGAAAATCCTGGTCTGTGAGGATCATAAATTGAGGTATCTGTGTCGTCCTGTAACACTCAAAGGATGTGTCTCATTAGCTGCTGAATTTTGTTTGTCCACATGCAGAGTTTTGCTGTTTGCAAATTGTGATGTTATTTGAACATCCAAAGAACTCCCTATTTTTTTTTCTTGTTGTATTTGAAACTTAGAAATAATTCATGGGTACATGGCATCTTCTCATGAGGAGGACCCAGTCATGGCTCCATTTTTTCTTGCTGAGTTGAAGCAGTTCAGTCTTGAGCAGATACCTATGCTTATGCCTCTGTTTTCACATAGGTCTATACATCTATCATTTTATAAGTACCAATGTAAACATTTTCATGTTAGCTAGGAACTTGTCCAGAAGGAAGAATTATACCAGCTAGTTTGATTTCGGAGTGCACATGGCAGTAAAATGAAAGCAGAAAATCAGTAATTAACTGTATGATTATTTTTTTTTAATCTGTGATGTGGTTATCCAGGGTGAGATCA
>NW_026526843.1:88621953-88688902 GCF_024362965.1 Panthera pardus
AATTTGCTCTCCTTGGCAGGTAAGATATGGGCACATAACACAGGTTTCATGAGTCCGACACAGCCACCCGTGGTGTAATAACTAGGGACAAAAAACAAGGACCATGTGGCACTTCGCAGGTGGCAGCAGGGATGAATACTGGGATAGTTGTAGTGGTGGCGCTCGGGCTGGCTTCCGACATTTAACCTTAATGGGGACAGCGCGTCAAGCTGCCGCAGCTGCTGTACAACAGCTGCAGTGGTGCCTTCATCAGATCAGTTCAGGGTTTGGTTTCTGACTGTGCAGCACAGTCTTGGTTTTACAGGCCTCCCTACCATTCTGTGAGCAATCCAATGTCCTATTAATAAACTCCTTTTCTGCTTAAATCAGCCACAGTTGGTTTCTGTTTCTTGTAACTAAGAACCTTAACTGACCCCACATTAAGAAACAAGAATCAGGGCGCCTGGGTGGCTTAGTCAGTTAAGCGTCCAACGCTTGGTTTCGGCTCAGATCATGATCTCACGGTCCATGAGATTGAGCCCCACGTCAGGCTCCGTGCTGACAGCATAGAGCCTGCTGGGGATTCTCTCTCTCTGTCCCTACCATGTGTTTGTGTGCATGCACGCTCTCTCAAAATAAATGAACTTTAAAAAAACCCAAGAATTAGTAGAGGAATGGCAGAAGATGACACTATTATAAGGGGAGTCAGTGGCCTTGTAAAGTGCTTGCAAAATCTGCGCTTGGACTGGCAACTCTTGTACCTTGGGATGTCAGCCATGGCCTAAGAAAGCTGTAAGATTAGACATGGAGCTAGAAGTGGGAAAAAGCATACCAAGGGCCAGATACCCCAAGATGCCATGGTTTTCTGGTGATGAATTCTGAGGAACCCAAGAATTCCTAATAGAACCTAACCTTCCAGGTCCTTACGAAAATGTATTTGTCAGGGAAGAAGGTTAGAACATATTTAGCAGTCTGTAAATCAGACATATAACTTTTAAATATTCAGATGTATGGGACCATGGGCTTCCATTCGTACACTTGCCTCAGGCCCTGCAAATGTTCAGGTTGGGCCTAAACCAAGGGAGGCCACCTTTGGCATGTGGGCTAAAACGGCTTTCAAATCTGTACCATGCTGGGCCCAAGCAAGGTTGTGAGGTAGCAGGATTTATTAATGCTCTGCCTTCCCTCTTGGCAACCTTTCCCTTCCTTTGCTCTGTCTCCTTGTGTCTAGTCACTCTCGCTTTGAAGACCTTCTCAGCACATTCATTCCCTCAGTGAGCCAAGAGAAACCCCCTTCAGACATTACCTACTCTGCAGCACCCACAGTGGGATTTGTCTTTTTAGGCACTACTAAACTTTCCAACCCACACAACTAGCACAAGCCACACTCGCCATCACATCGATCCACTTAGAAGGACCCAGGACAGGAAACACTGCTTGCCAGCCAGGCAGCACCAGGCATTCCTCTTGAATAGGAGTCTTTTCAGCAGGACACGTGCTAATGTGCAGTCAATATAATAGGGAAAGAAGGATTTTTTTAAATAGTGTTGAGAAAACTAGCAGTTCAGAAGTCGATTTAGATTCAACTCCCTCTCCAAAAAACAAAACCACAGACAGAATAGTTTATATAAACAAATCAAATCGTAGGAGAGCTAGCAAAAACTAAAATTATTTAACAGATCTTTGGAGAGCTTTTATAACTTCAAAGGACTGGGATTCATAAAGGAAAACATCAACAGATTTGAAATTGAAAAAAAAATGGAAAATTAATTTGCTTGAATATTGACAGAAAAGGTTTCTATTCTGAACATAGATAAGGAGAGCTCACCCCGATGGAAGGGAAGATATTAAGCTTCATATACAAATGGGCAAGGACAGAAGTGGTCAGTTACCAAAAAGAAATACATTTGGTACATAGGCATGTGGGAATATGCTCAATCATTTTAATGTCTTTCGCAATGTATCAGCATTTGCTTTGCAAAGTAATTCTGGTTACAGTGACCATTCCTTTCCCCATTAAAAAGATGAAGCTTTCCATCTACTTACATAACATACTTAACAGTGCTTTGTAAGAACCTTCTCTGGTCCCTGTCCAAGTTCATACTGAAGGAAGTTGATTGTGTACAGTTTACAGCATAGGTGGGAGAGGAGAGCTCAGCTCAAATTATAGTCCCTTAAATAGTCCCACAGTTCATTCCAAACCCACCTAACATGTTGACTCATTTTCAAGCTGTACTATTGTTTGCTTGTAAGGAAAAAAAAAAAATGCCTTGATCTGCTTCCCTCATTTCTTATTTATTTATTTATTTTGAGAGAGAGAGAGAATGAATCCTAAGCAGGTCCTGTACTGTCAGTACAGAGCCCAACACAGGGCTCGATCTCACAAACCATGAGATCATGACCTGAGCCAAAATCAATAGTTGGACACTTAACCCACTGAGCCACCCAGGCACCCCTGAGGGGCTGCCCTCTATCCTAATTACATTGTAGTCCCCACCCTCTTACCCTGCTTCTCGTCTTCCCCTTCCCCCTACTCTTTGGGACCCATCTCAGAGGCTGCTTGCTTCATGAAGACTGTCTGAATCCCTCAAAGATGTACCCATTCCTTCCTCTGAAACTCTGATATGCACTGTTGTAACTAACTCCTTCCCAAAAATGAAGTAGTTTAGAATACGGGAAGGGTAAAGAAAGGTCATGCGTACATGACTCCTCTCTCAGAGACGAATTTACCACCAACAAATATTTATACATACTCATCAATGTGTGGTATGTTATGGTGACCATGAAAGACCTGTTTATGCCCTCAAGTTGCTCATAGTCCAAGTGGGCAGACCACACAGGTGCCTGTCAATGAAATAAATAAATACTGATAGTGTAGGTCTAAATGACCATAGAGAGGCACAGACCCTTAGGTCCCTAAGAGATCAGTGGAGGAAGCAGTTGGGAGGTGGAATAGGCGGGCAGACATGCAGGCTTGTACAGAGTTGACAGAGGGCATCACTGTCAGTGTGGGAGACAGGCAGAAAAGTGGAAAGAGGCCACTTCTGGCAGGGGCATAAAGAGAGCAAAAGTGTTGGGAAAAGGTGGTGGTTATGGGACATTTGTGAAGACATCAAGACGGTAGCACAAGCAAAGCCCTGAATTAGAAGAAAATAAAGGATAATTAATGTTTTTTTTCCTAATCAATAGAGATTGATTTGTATATGCAAGGATTAAAACATTTATTGGCAAACTTATTAAATCTAGAGAATTTATTTAAACCATCTCAACAGTGCAGCATTCACACATGTATCATCAGAGAGAATGGGGATGGAGGCTGTGCATTTTGAAGATCCCTCTGGGTGATTCTGGAGCAGGCATGAAACTGGATTTGTTATACAGAGCACTCCCTTGTACTGTGACTTTACCTACTTAGCTGTAATCCCTTCTTTTCCATTAATAACTCAGAGCCTTGAACAGGAATTTGAAGTTTCCCTCTTTGTAACCTGAGCCTTTTTGCAGGGACAGTGCATGGATTCTAATGTCCAACTGCCTGAGTTTGAATCATGGTTCTTCCACTTACTAGCTGTGTGATCTCTTGGGCAAGTTACTTAACCTTTCCTGTTCCTCAGTTTTCTATTAATTAAAATAGGGGTAGTAATGACACGTATCTCAGAGACTTCTTGCAACCATTAAATGAATTAATGCATGGAAATCACTTAGAAAATGCCTGTCACATAGTATGTACTCAGCAAATGCTAGCTTTATTTATTACAACAAAATAAGATTATCCCTGTTTTTGAACCATATGTAAAAGAAACACCGTTTGTGTACTGCTTTGTCTGCTTCTTTCACTTAGTGTTTTATCTTTAGGATTCAGCCAAATTCCTCTGTGTGCCTGTAGTTAATTTCTTTTCATTGCTGTGTAGTATTCTGTTGTTTGACTATACCAGTGCTTTACCCATTCTGATGGACATTTGAGTTCGTTGACACTTGGTGCCTATTGTGAACAATGCTGCCATGAATGTTCACGCACATGTCTCCTGGTCGACGTGAGCACACGCTTATTTGAAGAGTCTCCTTGGGGCGCCTGGGTGGCTCAGTAGGTTAATGTCCGACTCTTGATTTGAGCTCAGGTCATGGTCTCGCAGTTCGTGAGTTCAAGACCCACATCAGGCTCTGGGCTGACAGTATGGAGCCTGCTTGGGATTCTTTCTTTCCCTGCCCCTCCCCCCTGCTTGGGATTCTCTCTCTCTCAAAATAAATTAAAAAAAAAAAAAAAATGAAGAGAGTATCCTTGCCCAAAACTCTGTAGTCCCCTCTTCCTCATAAATCAACCAGCCATGTATGTATGCATCTGTTTCTGGGCTCTCTGGTATATTCTGTCCTGTTGTCAATAGCATACACGCTTAAGTAATAAGCCTTATATTATTGAAATTTTGAAATCAAATAGAGCAAATCTTCCCACCTTATTATTCTCCCAAATTATCTTGAATCTTCTTGTCCTTTTACAGTGCCATATACATTTTAGATTCTGCTTGACAGTTTCCACAAAACCTGCTAGGATTTTGGTTGGAATTCCATTGAATTTTTGCTTTCATTTAAAAAAATTGGCTGTTTATAGTATTAAGTCTTCCAGTCTGTGAAAAAGATCATTTTCTCTTCATTTATATTAGATTTATTTCTACATTCTTAAAAAATATCTTTTAAAAATTTTCTTTTGATTTATGAGAATAATTTTGCTCAATGCTGATTATAATTTTACCTTAGATTATTTTGGGTATTCTGTATATACACTTTATACCATCTGTAAATAATGACAATTTGTTTTTTCTTTTTCAATTCTTATTGATTTTATTTCTTTATCTTGCCCTTACTAGGGCCTCTAGAATAGTGTTGAATATAAGTTTTTGGAGTGGATGTTTTCATCTTGTTCTTGACCTAAGAGTTTCCTAAAGTTTAAATACATAATTTTATTAAATGGTTTTAGCATTTATTGAGATTAGCCTAATTTTTTCTTCTTTAGTCTGTCTCAGTGTTCAGAATTCTAGTCATTGAGTTCCAGACGTTAAAACAATTTTGTATTCCTCTGATAAATCCAACTTGGTCTTGATGTAATTTTTATGTATTGCTGGGTTTTATTTGCTGATGCTTTGTTTGGGTTATTTGCACCTATGTTCGTTAATGAGACTGTCCTTTAATTTTGTCGTGCTGTCCTTAATGGTTTTGGTATCTAGGTTAAGTAAGCTAGCTTCATAAAATAAATTGGAGACTGTTCTGCTACTTATTCATTTTCTCTTCCAAATGTTCCCTAGAACTTGTCAGAAGTGCCATCTAGGCCTACAGTTTTCTATGCCAGAAGGTTTTTAATTACTGATTTAATTCTGTCAATGAGTAAAGAATTATCCAGGTTTTCTAATTATTTTTGTGTTCACTGTGATGAATTTTATTTTTCTGGGAAATTTGTCGATTTCATAGATTTTCAAATTTGTGGCATAGAGGTTCAGTGTCATCTTATCTGCAAGATATGAAGTATCTCCTTTTTCATTCTTCATATTGGCTGCTACATGTGTCTTCTCTTTTTTTTTTTAACCAGTCTTGCCAAAGATTCATCATTTCATAGGGAACAACTTTTAACTTTTGCTAATCCCTCTAATATGTTTGTTTTCCATTTCATAAATTTTTGTTATTTCCTTCTAACTTGCTGAATTTAATTTGATGATCATTATATAGCTTATGCAGATGGATGACGGGTTCATAAATTTTCACCCTTCTTTCCTCATATATGCATTTACAGCAGTAAATTTCCCTGTAAGTACTACTTTACCTGCATTCTACAAGTTTGATGTGGTTATTTTTGTTATTCAGCTTAAAATAGTTCCTTATTTTCTGATGATTTCTCCTGAGATCTGTATAATAAAAGCATATTGTTCAGTTTTCAAATGAGGTGGATTTTCCAGTTCAGTTTTATTAATCTTTTTAAAGAAAATATTTTTGCTTTTCTTGCTCTCTGTTGTGTTTTTCTTCATTAATTTCTGTTCATTATTATTCCCTTCTACCCTTGTTGGATTTAATTTACTGTCCTTCTAAAATTTTTCTCCTGATAGAACGTCACTTTAGTTTTTCTTCTAAAATTTTACATCAGTATTTGTAATATTTCTGTTATGTTTCAATAATTTAAAGTTTAAAAACTTACAATTTATGGATACAGGCTGCTTTGTGTATACTGTTTTAGCTCCATTTCTCAAGGGGTATTTTTGTGTTTTATTTTTCTTTTAACATTTAGAGTTATGTTTAGTCTGATGAAAGTGGTAGTACCTGTTCATTTTTTAAGTAAAAGTAAAAAGAAGAAAACAAAAATTTCAAATACCCACCCACTCTTTAACAGCGTGTTGATATCCAAAAATTTCTGTGCCTCTGCAGACACACATATGTGCCCATATATATATTTATACATCTTAATATATTGTGAACATCTTTCTATATCAATAAATATACTTCTACAGCATCATTTTAATGGCAGCATAATACTCTGCCCTGTGGATTTACCACAATGTATTTAACAATTCTCCTATTGTTAGATATCTATTTGTGTGTTTGTTTGTTTTTAAATGTTTGTTTATTTTGAGAGAGGGTGAGTATGCACATGAGGGGGGGGCGCAGAGAGAGGGAGAGAGAGAGAATCCAAAGCAGGCTCTGTGCTCTCAGCACAGAGACCAGTGCAGGGCTCGATCCCACAAATCGTGAGATCATGACCTGAGCTGAGATCAGGAGTTGGACGCTCAACTGACTGAGCCACCCAGGCGCCCCTCTTCTGATTCATAGGTTATTTAGCATGGTTTTCTCAATTTCTAAGCAAGCATTTGAGGATTTCCCATTTGCTGTGTTAATTTATTTCTAACATAGCTATATCATGATTAGGAAACATACCCTTAGTGCTTATAAACCTTAGAATTTTGATGGCTCTCAGAAAAGCACTTGTGCAGTGTTATCAGTTGTAAGCTGACCTAGCATTTTGTGCATATATAACATCATTTCTAGTTGAGAGAATGACTAACAGACAAACCATGCTTCCTCAAACTTGGGTATGTGACAGACATTTAATCACAAATGAACGAAGTGACCCTGCTGCTTCAAGGGAAAACAACTCACAGTGGTTGTCACCAATGATGCAGTTCAAACTTCCAAGTGAAAATAACAATTTTGGAAAACTTGTATCTGCCACCATAAACTTAATAGCTTACCAGGACTTAAAGGATGTTTCTAATGTAATCAATGGGGGTATGAATAAATGTGATTTTTTTGATAATGTGTAATCAAATGTGTCGGTATTTAGAAAATCTGCACAACTCTGTGGACTAGTATTTTTCAGATGACTAATGTGTGATGTTACAGAGTCATGCACAGGTAAAACATCTATTCAAAGAACAAGATAGACAATGGATTACAATGTAACACAGTACCCAAAGTTCATTGATATGGTTTCAGAATCCACATTGCAGTTTACCTTTAAGAAACTACCACTTTTTGAGTCTTGGGTGCAGTATCAAAGAAGAATATTCTCAAATATCTGCAAGGCCTATTAAGATATACCTCCTTCCAATTATATATCTCTGTGGGGCCAGATTTTCCTCATTTTTTTTCAACCAAATAACATATTATAACAGATTGAATGTAGAAGCAGATATGAGAAACAGCTAGCTGTCTTAAACCAGAAGTCAGAGCGATTTGCAAAACACCAAACAGTTCTACTCTTTTCACTAAATTTGTTTTGTTTTTGAATAGATACTTATTTTTCATGAAAAATATTATTCCTATTAACATGTAATGGGTTTATTGTCATTTAAAATTTTTTTTTTAATGTTTATTTATTTTTGAGACAGAGAGAGACAGAGCATGAACGGGGGAGGGTCAGAGAGGCACAGAATCTGAAACAGGCTCCAGGCTCTGAGCTGTCAGCACAGAGCCCGATGCGGGGCTCAAACTCACAGACCACGAGATCATGACCTGAGCCGAAGTCGACCGCTTAACTGACTGAGCCACCCAGGCGCCCCTATTGTCATTTTAAAATACATGTTTTTTTACATTTCTGGATTTAAATTTTTAAATTTTTAATTTAAAAATTTTTAATTTAAAAATTTTAATTTTAAATTTTACATTTCTGGATTTTAATTTTTAAATTTTTTTAACGTTTATTTTTTTGTGTATGTGTGTGTGTGTGAGAGAGAGAGAGAGAGAGAGCATGAGCATGAGTGGAAGAGGGGCAGAGAGAGAGGGAGACAGAGATTCCTAAGCAGACTCCATTTCTGTCAGCACAAAGCCTGATGTGGGGCTCAAGCTCATGAACCATGAGATCATGACCTGAGCCAAAGCCCAATGCTCAACTGGCTGAGCCATCCAGGTGGCATTAATTTTTAATGCAGCAAATATTGATAGACAAAACCTACACAGACATCATCCATTTGGGGTTCCCAATCATCTTTTAAGTAGAAAAGGGCCCTGACATCAAAAAAGTTAGAGGACTTAGTCGTTGTCCTAGAAATTACAGTACGCCTCCTGACATATGTTATTGTTGTGTAGTTTTTTTTTAAGGTCACTCTCTCTTCCTCTCTTGATCTCTCAATAGTTATTGTGTCATATGGTCTCAAAGAGTGAGAAAATATTTTTTTATTTAATCATTGTTCATTTAGATTACTGTACATATTTACCACATTTTATGTTTTCATGCCTCACTGCATCCCTGAGTTTTCATTCCACTTTGTTTTTTTTCTACCTAAGGAATACTCTTGTGTATTTCCTTTAGGAATAGGTATGCTGCTGTCAAATTCTGTTGGTTTCTTTGCTAATCTGAAGGACATTTTTTCACCTTTATTCTTTATGGGGTTTTTTGGTGAGAAGAGAACTTTAGGTTGGCAACTAGTTTAAGATCCCTTTCCACTGCTCTCTATTCTGTATTCTGGCTTCCACTGTTGCCATTGAGAAGTCAGCTGTCACTCTAATCGTCTGTTCTTTTCTTGCACGGTTTTTGAGGTTTTCTATTTTTCTTTGGTTTCCTGTAGTTTTCACAGATATGTGTCTAGCTATAGGTTTCCTTATTGCTTGGTGTTTATTGGGCTTCTCAAATCAGTGGGTTGAGATCTTTAATCATATCTGGGTAATTATCAGACATTATATTTTCAGTATTGTTTCTGCTCTATTTTCTTTTCACTTTTTATCTATTAGTAATCGCTACACCCAACGTTGGGCTTGAACTCACGACCCAAGGATCAAGAGTCACTCACTGACTGAGCCAGTCAGGCGCCTTTCTTTTCACTTTTGAAATGTCAATAAAAATATATGCCGACCTTCTCCCTGTAACCCTTTCTCATCCTTTCATATTTTCCATGTTTTGTCTCTACATACTTCAGTCTGACTACATCTACTAGTTCACTAATTTTCTCTTCAGCTATCTAATCTGCCTAAGTTCTGACTTTCGGTGTTGGATTTTTTTCATTCTGAAGTTTCTGTTTGCTTTTTCAAATCTGTGGTGTCACTTTTTATAATTGTTGATCCTTGCTGAAATTTTTAAGTGGATGTTTTGTCTTCGTGGTAGGCATTGGAATTTCTCTATGCTAATAAAACATATCAGAATATATTCCTTACCCCACTTTCCAAAATACAACTCTTTATCACCCCAGCCCAGAGTATGGGGTGTTTTCTCAAGTCCCTAGCCTTTGGCAGGCTCTCCTGCGGTAGCTCAGTCTCTGCTCTTGGATCTCCAAGTGGAAGAGCAGTTGGGCCCTGTTAGTCCAATATCCACCTCGCCCATTCTTCAGAGTTCCCCACATATGCACCCTGCCCCTTCCAGGGCTGCCTCCTTCTCATGGGGTGCTGCCTACCCCTAGGGCAGAAGCATCTCTCGCTCACCTCTTTGAGCTCAAAACCTTTCCCCATCCTCACTAGGTAGTGTTTCACTCATTATACTGTTTAAGCTTTAAAAAAATTTTTTTGTTTTTGTTTCATCCAGTTCTGTAGTTGTTTTTCTCACCTTCAGAGGAAATGGTAGTTAGAGAGATTCAGATTTGGTCTGACCTGTACAGTGTTCCTCAAAGAATAGTTTGCAAATGAGTTCCAATCTACCAAATGTTATCAGTCTGTGATGAACTGTTATCAGTCTGTGATGAAGTAAGTACAGAAATTGAGAGTAAGCATTTAGAAACTGTTGGAGCAATCTGACATTGCTGTGAAATCATAGCACGTGATTTTGTGTTTTTTTTGTTTGTTTGTTTGTTTGTTTTTTAATTTTTAATTTTTTTTTATTTTTTAATATATGAAATTTACTGTCAAATTGGTTTCCATACAACACCCAGTGCTCATCCCAAAAGGTGCCCTCCTCAATACCCATCACCCACCCTGCCCTCCCTCCCACCCTGCCCTCCCTCCCACCCCCCATCAACCCTCAGTTTGTTCTCAGTTTTTAACAGTCTCTTATGCTTTGGCTCTCTCCCACTCTAACCTCTTTTTTTTTTTTTTTTTTCCCTTCCCCTCCCCCATGGGTTTCTGTTATGTTTCTCAGGATCCACATAAGAGTGAAACCATATGGTATCTGTCTTTCTCTGTATGGCTTATTTCACTTAGCATCACACTCTCCAGTTCCATCCATGTTGCTACAAAAGGCCATATTTCATTTTTTCTAATTGCCACGTAGTATTCCATTGTGTATATAAACCACAATTTCTTTATCCATTCATCAGTTGATGGACATTTAGGCTCTTTCCATAATTTGGCTATTGTTGAGAGTGCCGCTATAAACATTGGGGTACAGGTGCCCCTATGCATCAGTACTCCTGTATCCCTTGGATAAATTCCTAGCAGTGCTATTGCTGGGTCATAGGGTAGGTCTATTTTTAATTTTCTGAGGAACCTCCACACTGCTTTCCAGAGCGGCTGCACCAATTTGCATTCCCACCAACAGTGCAAGAGGGTTCCTGTTTCTCCACATCCTCTCCAGCATCTATAGTCTCCTGATTTCTTCATTTTGGCCACTCTGACTGGCGTGAGGTGGTATCTGAGTGTGGTTTTGATTTGTATTTCCCTGATAAGGAGCGACGTTGAACATCTTTTCATGTGCCTGTTGGCCATCTGGATGTCTTCTTTAGAGAAGTGTCTATTCATGTTTTCTGCCCATTTCTTCACTGGGTTATTTGTTTTTCGGGTGTGGAGTTTGATGAGCTCTTTATAGATTTTGGATACTAGCCCTTTGTCCGATGTGTCATTTGCAAATATCTTTTCCCATTCCGTTGGTTGCCTTTTAGTTTTGTTGGTTGTTTCCTTTGCTGTGCAGAAGCTTTTTATCTTCATAAGGTCCCAGTAATTCACTTTTGCTTTTAATTCCCTTGCCTTTGGGGATGTGCCGAGTAAGAGATTGCTACGGCTGAGGTCAGAGAGGTCTTTTCCTGCTTTCTCCTCTAAGGTTTTGATGGTTTCCTGTCTCACATTCAGGTCCTTTATCCATTTTGAGTTTATTTTTGTGAATGGTGTGAGAAAGTGGTCTAGTTTCAACCTTCTGCATGTTGCTGTCCAGTTCTCCCAGCACCATTTGTTAAAGAGACTGTCTTTTTTCCATTGGATGTTCTTTCCTGCTTTGTCAAAGATGAGTTGGCCATACGTTTGTGGGTCTAGTTCTGGGGTTTCTATTCTATTCCATTGGTCTATGTGTCTGTTTTTATGCCAATACCATGCTGTCTTGATGATGACAGCTTTGTAGTAGAGGCTAAAGTCTGGGATTGTGATGCCTCCTGCTTTGGTCTTCTTCTTCAAAATTACTTTGGCTATTCGGGGCCTTTTGTGGTTCCATATGAATTTTAGGATTGCTTGTTCTAGTTTTGAGAAGAATGCTGGTGCAATTTTGATTGGGATTGCATTGAATGTGTAGATAGCTTTGGGTAGTATTGACATTTTGACAATATTTATTCTTCCAATCCATGAGCAGGGAATGTCTTTCCATTTCTTTATATCTTCTTCAATTACCTGCATAAGCTTTCTATAGTTTTCAGCATACAGATCTTTTACATCTTTGGTTAGATTTATTCCTAGGTATTTTATGCTTCTTGGTGCAATTGTGAATGGGATCAGTTTCTTCATTTGTCTTTCTGTTGCTTCATTGTTAGTGTATAAGAATGCAACTGATTTCTGCACATTGATTTTGTATCCTGCAACTTTGCTGAATTCATGTATCAGTTCTAGCAGACTTTTGGTGGAGTCTATCGGATTTTCCATGTATAATATCATGTCATCTGCAAAAAGCGAAAGCTTGACTTCATCTTTGCCAATTTTGATGCCTTTGATTTCCTTTTGTTGTCTGATTGCTGATGCTAGAACTTCCAGCACTATATTGAACAGCAGCGGTGACAGTGGGCATCCCTGTCGTGTTCCTGATCTCAGGGAAAAAGCTCTCAGTTTTTCCCCGTTGAGGATGATGTTAGCTGTGGGCTTTTCATAAATGGCCTTTATGATCTTTAAGTATGTTCCTTCTATCCCGACTTTCTCAAGGGTTTTTATTAAGAAAGGGTGCTGGATTTTGTCAAAGGCCTTTTCTGCATCGATTGACAGGATCATATGGTTCTTCTCTTTTTTTTTGTTAATGTGATGTATCACGTTGATCGATTTGCGAATGTTGAACCAGCCCTGCATCCCAGGAATGAATCCCACTTGATCATGGTGAATAATTCTTTTTATATGCTGTTGAATTCGATTTGCTAGTATCTTATTAAGAATTTTTGCATCCATATTCATCAGGGATATTGGCCTGTAGTTCTCTTTTTTTACTGGGTCTCTGTCTGGTTTAGGAATCAAAGTAATACTGGCTTCATAGAATGAGTCTGGAAGTTTTCCTTCCCTTTCTATTTCTTGGAATAGCTTGAGAAGGATAGGTATTATCTCTGCTTTAAATGTCTGGTAGAACTCCCCTGGGAAGCCATCTGGTCCTGGACTCTTATTTGTTGGGAGATTTTTGATAACCGATTCAATTTCTTCGCTGGTTATGGGTCTGTTCAAGCTTTCTATTTCCTCCTGATTGAGTTTTGGAAGAGTGTGGGTGTTTAGAAATTTGTCCATTTCTTCCAGGTTGTCCAATTTGCTGGCATATAATTTTTCATAGTATTCCCTGATAATTGTTTGTATCTCTGAGGGATTGGTTGTAATCATTCCATTTTCATTCATGATTTTATCTATTTGGGTCATCTCCCTTTTCTTTTTGAGAAGCCTGGCTAGAGGTTTGTCAATTTTGTTTATTTTTTCAAAAAACCAACTCTTGGTTTCGTTGATCTGCTCTACAGTTTTTTTAGATTCTATATTGTTTATTTCTGCTCTGATCTTTATGATTTCTCTTCTTCTGCTGGGTTTAGGCTGCCTTTGCTGTTCTGCTTCTATTTCCTTTAGGTGTGCTGTTAGATTTTGTATTTGGGATTTTTCTTGTTTCTTGAGATAGGCCTGGATTGCAATGTATTTTCCTCTCAGGACTGCCTTCGCTGCATCCCAAAGCGTTTGGATTGTTGTATTTTCATTTTCGTTTGTTTCCATATATGTTTTAATTTCTTCTCTAATTGCCTGGTTGACCCACTCATTCGTTAGTAGGGTGTTCTTTAACCTCCATGCTTTTGGAGGTTTTCCAGACTTTTTCCTGTGGTTGATTTCAAGCTTCAGAGCATTGTGGTCTGAAAGTATGCATGGTATAATTTCAATTCTTGTAAACTTATGAAGGGCTGTTTTGTGACCCAGTATATGATCTATCTTGGAGAATGTTCCATGTGCACTCGAGAAGAAAGTATATTCTGTTGCTTTGGGATGCAGAGTTCTAAATATATCTGTCAAGTCCATCTGATCCAATGTATCATTCAGGGCCCTTGTTTCTTTATTGACTGTGTGTCTAGATGATCTATCCATTTCTGTAAGTGGGGTGTTAAAGTCCCCTGCAATGACCACATTCTTATCAATAAGGTTGCTTATGTTTATGAGTAATTGTTTTATATATCTGGGGGCTCGGGTATTTGGCGCATAGACATTTATAATAGTTAGCTCTTCCTGGTGGATAGACCCTGTGATTATTATATAATGCCCTTCTTCATCTCTTGTTACAGCCTTTAATTTAAAGTCTAGTTTGTCTGATATAAGTATGGCTACTCCAGCTTTCTTTTGGCTTCCAGGAGCATGATAAATAGTTCTCTATCCCCTCACTCTCAATCTAAAGGTGTCCTCAGATCTAAAATGAGTCTCTTGTAGACAGCAAATAGATGGGTCTTGTTTTTTTATCCATTCTGATACCCTATGTCTTTTAGTTGGCGCATTTAATCCATTTACATTCAGTGTTATTATAGAAAGATATGGGTTTAGAGTCATTGTGATGTCTGTATGCTTTATGCTTGTAGTGATGTCTCTGGTACTTTGTCTCACAGGATCCCCCTTAGGATCTCTTGTAGGGCTGGTTTCGTGGTGACAAATTCCTTCAGTTTTTGTTTGTTTGGGAAGACCTTTATCTCTCCTTCTATTCTAAATGACAGACTTGCTGGATAAAGGATTCTCGGCTGCATATTTTTTCTGTTTAGCACACTGTAGATATCGTGCCAAGCCTTTCTGGCCTGCCAAGTTTCAAAGGAGAGATCAGTCACGAGTCTTATAGGTCTCCCTTTATATGTGAGGGCACGTTTATCCCTTGCTGCTTTCAGAATTTTCTCTTTATCCTTGTATTTTGCCAGTTTCACTATGATATGTCGTGCAGAAGATCGATTCAAGTTACGTCTGAAGGGAGTTCTCTGTGCCTCTTGGATTTCAATGCCTTTTTCCTTCCCCAGTTCAGGGAAGTTCTCAGCTATAATTTGTTCAAGTACCCCTTCAGCACCCTTCCCTCTCTCTTCCTCCTCTGGGATACCAATTATGCGTATATTATTTTTTTTTAGTGTATCACTTAGTTCTCTAATTTTCCCCTCATACTCCTGGATTTTTTTATCTCTCTTTCTTTCAGCTTCCTCTTTCTCCATAACTTTATCTTCTAGTTCACCTATTCTCTCCTCTGCCTCTTCAAGCCGAGCCATCGTGGATTCCATTTTGTTTTGCAATTCGTTTAAAGCGTTTTTCAACTCCTCGTGACTGTTCCTTAGTCCCTCGATCTTTGTGGCAAGAGATTCTCTGCTGTCCTGTATACTGTTTTCAAGCCCAGCGATTAATTTTATGACTATTATTCTAAATTCACTTTCTGTTATATTATTTAAATCCTTTTTGATCAGTTCATTAGCTGTTGTTATTTCCTGGAGATTCTTCTGAGGGGAATTCTTCCGTTTGGTCATTTTGGAGAGTCCCTGGCGTGGTGAGGACCTGCAGTGCACTTCCCCAGTGCTGTGGTGTATAACTGGAGTTAGTGGGCGGGGCCGCAGTCCGACCCGATGTCTGCCCCCAGCCCACTGCTGGGGCCACAGTCAGACTGGTGTGTGCCTTCTCTTCCCCTCTCCTAGGGGCGGGATTCACTGTGGGGTGGCGTGTCCCGTCTGGGCTACTTGCACACTGCCAGGCTTGTGTTGCTGGGGATCTGGCGTATTAGCTGGGGTGGGTAGGCAAGGTGCACGGGGGCTGGAGGGGCAGGCTTAGCTTGCTTCTCCTTAGGTGATCCACTTCAGGAGGAGCCCTGTGGCAGCGGGAGGGAGTCAGATCCGCTGCCAGAGGTTTGGCTCCGCAGAAGCACAGAGTTGGGTGTTTGCGCGGAGCGAGCAAGTTCCCTGGCAGGAACTGGTTCCCTTTGGGATTTTGGCTGGGGGATGGGCGGGGGAGATGGCGCTGGTGAGCGCCTTTGTTCCCCGCCAAGCTGAGCTCTGCCGTCCGGGGGCTCAGCAGCTCTCCCTCCCTTTGTCCTCCAGCCTTCCCGCTTTCCGAGCAGAGCTGTTAACTTCTGACCTCCCAGACGCTAAGTCGCGCTTGCTGTCGGAACACAGTCCGTCCGGCCCCTCCGCTTTTGCCAGCCAGACTCGGGGGCTCTGCTTGGCCGGCGAGCCGCCCCTCCGCCCCGGCTCCCTCCCGCCAGTCCGTGGAGCGCGCACCGCCTCGCCGCCCTTCCTACCCTCTTCCGTGGGCCTCTCGTCTGCGCTTGACTCCGGAGACTCCCTTCTGCTAATCCTCTGGCGGTTTTCTGGGTTCTTTAGGCAGGTGTAGGTGGAATCTAAGTGATCGGCAGGATGCGCTGTGAGCCCCGCGTCCTCCTACGCCGCCATCTTCCCGTGATTTTGTGTTTTATAAAAATAACGATTCATAATATACCTGGGGGGAGTGGAAACTGCTCCTTCACCACAGTTAATTTGAGAAGCACTTCTTCCTACAGTCAGCTGCGAGTCTCCTACAAGCCCCCTCTTTTTCTGCTTTTACAGAATACACTGTAGAGGAGGAAAAAACCTTCTCTCTACCCTCTTAGGTTAAATGACTGGGTCTGAATTAAACTGACCAACACCAGACTAACAGGAAAAAAGATTTATTATTTTTTTTTAACATTTATTCATTTTTAAGAGACAGAGCATGATTCGGGGAGGACATAGAGGAAGACACAGAATCCGAAGCAGGCTCCAGGCTCTGAGCTGTCAGCACAGAGCCTGATGCGGAGCTCAAACCCATGAACTGTGAGATCATGACCTGAGCTGAAGTCAGACGCTTAATCATCTGACCCACCCAGGCACCCCAATAAAGATTATTTTATATGCATATGGCAGGACCATTGGGGTCGGGGGACACCCTCACAGGAAAAAAGTGAAAACCACAAAAGAGGTGGTTAGACCCAGATGCTTATATACCATTTTAACAAAGAGTAATACAGTCTGAAGAGACTAGAAAAAGGAAGAGGGGGGAGTTTGGGGGTCTCGGGTAAGTGGTGGCAAGGCAACCAGGAAATGTGTGGTAAGTAAGAGTTGTTTAGTAAGGTTTGTTATGCAGGTAGGAGTAGTTCTCTTCCTAGTACATAAGAGGGGAACGCCTTTACAAAGGGAAACTTAAACCTCCATTTTCAGGCAGAATGGACAAGATCAGAGAGTTCTTCCTGTGTCTGGTGTTTTTCAATTGCCTTCAGCTCAAAATAATCCTATGCCAAGGTGGCTTATATTCTGATCCCTTCAACATATGGTCAGCCATACATTGTGCCTCTAGACGTGTGATCTATTTTGTTTGGCATATTTGTTTTGGATTTTTTTTAATTATGTAAGTAATTTACATTTATTGTAAAATTTTTAAAATTCAGACAGATGAAAGGAACAGCTAAGATCATTCATGATCCCACTGCTTTCACAAGTCAACGTAAACCTCCCATAGTTTTTCTCGGCATGTAGGGTAGAAGCATTCCCCATACTCTTCTAAAGCAGGGTTTCTTCTCCCTCTTATTTTACTCCCTTGGAATGGAACCAAGCAGGGAAGTTTAGAACATGCTTTTTTGAAGCTCCTTAGCAGCCCCAGAAACACCCTAAGATGGGAAGCAAGAGAAAAACAATGAAAGAAGCCTTGCACTTGTTTTTAGAAGTATTATCAAATAAAGATGATCAAAGATTTGAGACATCAAACTTTTCAAAGTTGTTATATCGGGATTGTATTATGAATATATATATTAAATTTCAGTGATGAATAAAATTTGCATAAATAGTATTTTTCATTTTTCCATATATCAAAATTTAAAATTAATGAATTGCCTTTTACTCTAATATCAGTGTTACAAATAACTAATCAAACAGCTTTAATAATAGAAGATTACTTTCACAGCGATGACTGACTTTCAGACTAGCTCCTGAAGGAACATGCATGCATATTTAAAGTTACACAGGTGAGTTTGTTTGTTACCCTAGGTTATGAACCATCGTCATAAAAAATGTACAATGCCCAGAAGATCTCATTTATAAGAGTGACTAAAAGTATCCTAGGGCAAAAAACCCCAATAATCAATATTTGGAACCAATATGAAGAAAACCTTAAAACTGTGACTTAGAGACATGAAAAGAAATAGAGAACATATCATGTTCATAGATGAGAATATGAGAAAAATGTTAATTTCTAGAAGTTCATCTATAAATATAAAACTATCTCAGGCAAAATATTAAAAAATTTTTAACATTTGATGAACTCATTTTTAAAGTTCAGCTGGAAGAAAAAAATTCATAATAAAATATTAGCAAAGAATAATAATGAAATGACTTATTTTTCCAAATATTAAAATACACTATTAGAGGGCCGCCTGGCTGCCTCAGTCAGTAGAGTGTACAACTCTTGATCTCATGAGTTTAAGCCCCATGTTGGCTGTAGAGCTTACTTAAAAAACATAAGATAAAATATTGAAAAACACCATTACAGTATTAAAAATGGTGTGGTACCAGATACAAGAAGAGACAGGTCAGTGGGAAAGCCTAGAAACCTGAAAATAACCTGTGTATGTGCATGTGTAGAGACTGTCATTTCAAATACTAGTATTTCAGATATAACACCCCAAAAAATGTGTCGATCCATGCTGGTAATTTCCAGGTTTTTTTTTCACTGACTGGTTCCCTTGTTAGGCATTGGCCTCTCACCACTTGACTACCTTCTCCTACTCCTCAGACTGCTGTTTTCCCTCTTCCAGGTCCCTCCAAAAGTCTTCCTCCAGCTCTCAGGAAAGCTCCCAGATTCTTATTTCTTGACGATGCGATTGATTTAGCTCTCCTTTGCCTAACTCCTTTCTCATGTGCGCTGAATAGTGCTCATCCTCACATCTCACAATTAAACAGGAAACCGCCTAAACAAAACTTCAATTCATTCACTGGAAGGGGGGGTCCCTTAGTTCTCCTAGATCAAGCAACCAGCTTAAATTGCAGCCCGTTTAGAAATAATATTTTTTTTCCTCCCCACAATACAAAGAAATGAAAAATATTCAGCCTCTCTTGTAATCAAGGAAATGCAAATTAAAGCAATCATGACTTACTTTTTTCCCTCCTATCTGACTGGCAAAGATCAAAAAGGAATAGTCAGCCTAGTGGGGGCAAGGTAGAGGAAAGGACACCTTCACGATTAGTGAGGGCAGTATAGCATGTTAAATTTTTTTCCAGGAGTATATCAACAGCTTTATTGTATATGCTCCCCGACCCCTAGGACAAGTGCAACTCTCCTTATAAGACTTTTACTCTAGCAGAATATCATGACTGTTCAAACATGTGACCATGTTCATTTGGGCTTTATTTCCAATGGTGGAAAATGGTCACTACCATACTTCAGAGCAGACTACACCATCACAAAGATTATTTTGTGCAGAAGAATTCTATTTGACATTGGAAAATGTTCATCAGCTGTGAACTGGAAACTAGGCAAATGTTGTAAACCCTTGTATAAATGTGAAAGTATTTTCATTTATACAAAACCACACCGAGGGGCGCCTGGATGGTTCAGTTGGTTAACGTCCGACTTCTGTTCAGGTCATGATCTCGTGGTGTGTGAGTTCGAGCCCCACGTCAGGCTCTGTGCTAACAGCTCAGAGCCTGGAGCCTGATTCAGATTCTATGTCTCCCCCTTCTCTGCTCCTCCCATGCTCATGCCCTGTCCCTGTCTCTCAATAATAAATAAACATTAAAAAAATTTTTCTTAAAACCACACCAAGATTTAGATCATATGGTCAATTATTCATTAAATATTTACTGTGTGCTCAGTCTTCTGCTGGGTACTGGGTGGGAGTATGTTGAAAGTATAAAACATACTTGTTCTTGGGGCTCCTGGGTGGCTTAGGCAGTTAAGCGTCCGACTTCAGCTCACGTTATGATCTCGCAGTCCATGAGTTTGAGCCCCACATCGGGCTCTGAGCTGTCACGAGCCCAGCATCTGATAGCTCAGAGCCTGGAGCCTGCTTTGGATTCTGTGTCTCCCTCCCTCTCTGCTCCTCCCCTGCTCATGCTCTGTCTCTGTCTCAAAAAACAAAACAAAACAAAACAACATACTTGTTCTTTAGGGCTTTATACATCTTGTTGAACTGTTGAGCTTGAATATGTGCATTTCTTCCTTGTACACCCAGCAGGTGTAGCTGTAGGTAATGGGAAGAGCAGTGAATATAGACACAGATTTGAATCCTGTCCCTGTAACCTACTTGTCTACTCATACAAATTATTTGAGAATGAGAAGGGTGCTGACCTCGTGGGGTGATTGTAAGAATGAAGATATAACAAGGAGTGTTTCCCATGATGCTTGGTGAATTGTAATATGAGTATTGATAATTCATTATTATTAATACCTACTTAGTAATTATTAGTAATAGTAATGAATAGTTTCTTTAGTTTCCCTTCTAGAAGCCTGTTTCCTCAGTGTAATACACTGGAGTCTCAGCTACTTGAATAAGTGAATGAATGAAATATTGGTTTTGAAAACACTTCATATGCCTTGAAGCATTATGAAAATGTCAGCTATTGATATTTGAATAATTTCACTACCAGATACAATCTGGCAAAAGTGTCCTATATGTATGTAAATGCTAAACGTGTGTTAAGTGCTAACTGTTAGGATATGGGCATATAGGGTTGTTATAGAATTTAAGCAAATGAAAGCCTTGATGTGGTTAGTAATTCACTTAGGGGGCTTTCTGGGAAAGGTGTGATTGGAATGGGGCCTTGGATTACAGCAGGTTTTGAATATGAAGAGCAATGTATTCAGAAGCATGTGACAAGAAAAGAAAGAAGACTGTATGTTCGGGGAATAGTAATTAAGACTAGCCTGCCTAGAGAGTGATGTATACTTGAGGAGCCATCAGATAGGACAGGTAGAAGAGGTGAGGTGTGGCTGACACAACAAGAGACCTTACTGATCTGAGAAATAAAGAAGAAGTATTTTAAGTTTGGGGCAAAAGAGTGACATTCCATCACCAACACATCAGTGTGTTAGAATATGTTTGTAGGGATTGACTTTGGTAATGGAGTGTGAACAAAAAGAAATTATGAATTAGCTACTGTTTTCCTTCTACAGTATATAGTTTGAATGCCCATTTAGTGGTGATAACTATAGCTAAATATTTTAGAATCCTTGTTGGATTCTTAAAATATTACATGACATGACTAAGTATAGATAATTTTGGAACTGACTCAAAAATATGTCCATAGCCACCAGCATTGCCCTTTTCTGAGGCTTCTTGTTGTGATAACTTAAAGGAAATTTATGGTCCATTTTCTACACCTCGTGTTATTTGATGCTACCATTTGCTTGTTCTTTGTACTTCTTTCCATGTAGATTTTCAGTGTTAAGATGGTTATAATATCCTTTATAATTTATATATCTTTCCTTGAAAGAAAGGAGATTTAAATAACTTATTAGAATCATTAGCTGTAAGCCAACTAATGACTTAGTTACAATATATTCATTTTCAGTGTTTTCTTCCTGGGATTTCCTCTTACATATTTTTTTTCCTCACATTTCTCTACAGTATGGATGGCGCAGATCTGTGTTTTGAAATCGTAAAGCGAGCTGACGCTGGTTTTGTATACAGTGAAGCTGTAGCCAGGTATGTAATTTGTATTGACTCAGAGGTCACAGGGGAAATAAAAGAAGGAAATGACAGAGAAATCACATGAAGTGACCTGCTTTTTGAACTGATGAGGAGGAGACTGCCACTCTTTCCTACAAGGAACATGTCTGTTCTAGTGTGCAGTAGTGGAGCCGAATAGTGACTGGAAATGACAAATACTGAACAACGAATTTCTTAACCTGAGTCTACAGTTTAACATGGTACTGTTGCCTTTCCCGTTTGGGATGACTTTTATTCAAGAAGGGATTTGGTAGCTCAAGAACTATGAAGAATCAACTTTGGGGGGGTGGGGGTTATGTGTGATCATTGTTTTGGGCAGCTGAGCCTTCTTAGTTCTTCACTTTGCCTTTTAGTGATAGCACATTATTATCTGAGCAGTTAATCTGATGAAATGCACAGAATAGTGGAAGGAATAGAAATAATAGCACAGTCTTCCTGCCAGATATATTTGCTTCAGGCCAGTGTGTGATCTCCCGAGCAAATGGTGGCCATTGTTCTAAGTCAAGTTGTTGTACAGGACTAATGAGTCAAAATAAGGAGTAAAGTTGAAAAATCACAGGAACCATGCACTGGGCCACTTGCTTATAGATTTGGAGCTATATAGCTTTCTGCTTTGGTGTCATTCAATCATATCATAAATACCCACTTCAGTGGGTTGCCTTTTTAATACATGGGGTCTCCTCAGTCACCAGCCATAATATATTGAAGGATTCAAACCCACAAACTAGTTAGGATTTATTAAAACTTTCTACCATCTGAGAAACAGTTACCATTAAATGATTATAACTTCCTCTTATCATCCTTTATATAACCATGGCATCTTGGACAGATACAGGTAGCAATAGCTTAGGGACTATCTAATACAACCTTCAGCTCAGAGTGGCTTCAGATTCAGTGCCCTGCCTCTTCCTGGCTAAGGAGCAAGGGCCCCAGTCTCAGGAGACCGAGCAGCCATAGCTATAGCACAAGATGAAGAATATACTCAAGTGAGGTAGCTGCTGTTGCGTGCTGCTGGAGCTAGGGAGAAGCAGCATATGAAAGTTTATATACAGTAATTGTAATGACTTCTTTGAACTCCTGATGTATTCATGGTAGAACTGAGGTTGGGTATCCTCTTTTTTTCTGTGCCGTGCTCGCTAAAGCACATTCTACAGGGCGGTGGGGGAAGGGGAAGGGGTAAATCTCATTTTCCTATTAGTTTTGAGTTCTTACCACAATTAAAATTTTTTATTCTGTATTGTGCTTCAGAATTTAAAAGCATTCTTTAATACCAAAATAGTCAATGCCATCTTGATTTTTCTTAACATACAGCAGTAAACGACTTTATCCAACTGAATGAAACTCTCAGACCCTTGCATCTTGTTGTTTATATTTACTTCTTCAAGAATTTGAGGCAACTTGCCTTTTGTACTCTCCCAAATTGATCTCTTTCAACAGCAGCATCAAATAGGGAAAACTAAAAATTCTGAACATGGATTTTTATAAAACAGTGAAGCTTGATGAAGGGAGATGACTTTTTTCCTTTTGGACCACAGTAACACTGGAGTACTGTGAGAAATAAACCCACTGACCCAGTCAAAGGAGGGATGCAGGGAAGCACCTAGGAGCACTGTGAAGTGAGGCTTTAATCAACATTCTTGCAAGAGCGGGTGTCTGATGGACAGGCACACCCGGGGCAATCACAGCAGACAGTTTATCTCCTAGTGTGCAAGTCCCTCCCCTGATTTCTCATTGGCTGAGTACTACAGACGTTACAGCCTTACCCGGAAGTCTCCTATGCCCATATACGGGAAAAAGTAGTCTGACTGGAACAAATGTACATTCCCTGAGGTGACACAGAGGTTTCATTCCCTTCTCCCTTTGTTCTTTGGTGCATGCTCATTGCAAAGCCTGCAAAAATAAGCCCGCAAAAAGGAGAGGGGAACAAGAACCAGGAAGTGAAGTGTCTAAGGGTTGGGGGCTCCATTGTTGGTGGGGGGTGGTTCATACATATTTCCAATAGGTCATAAACCTATTAATTAGACAGCACAGCTTTTATTTGGTATTTCTTAAAATGAATCATCTCCCTTACTTCTCACAGGTACCTGGCACATATGCTGTCAGGGTTGATGTTAAAACAGTACCACTTTTATCCTGTTCCCCACTCATCCATATTGCTTTTCCTTAACTTTGAGCCTGTCTGTGCCACTGGCCTGGGTATCAGCATAAGGAGAATAGTAATATGTAGAGGTGATGCCATACAGTGAGATTACTTGGGGGATCTTTCCCAATCTCAAGGTTTATAGTAAAGGTAGATGCTTCCATACATCAAGATGAAAGCCTGTTGATTTTAAAATCTACCTATATTTTCTGTTAAAATGGTAATTTTTTTTTTTTTTTTTTTTTTTTTTTTTTAATGGAAGGAACTTTCCAGAATGAACCAGTAAGGAGTAGTATTGGAACCAGTAGGTGACATTGCAGAGAGAGAGATTTGGGACAATTTATTAAGGATTCTTCCTAAAAATGACAAAAGGCAGGGAAGGCCATCCTCAGAAAGTAGTATTAGGTATGTCCCCTTTTGCAGATGATCATGACCACATAACAAGGGCATGTAGAGCCTTCCTTTGGTTGTAGAACATTCAATCAGTTGACTTTGAACTTCCCCTCCTCCTCTGATTCTGTGATTCATTGTTGGAAAATTTAGCTTGTATCAGTATTCTAGTGAGACCACAACTGTAGGAAGACTCGGAGACACCAAGTAATCAAATTGATAATGTTTTTCTCCAATTGGCTGAGCTTCCAGAGAAGCAGCAAAGCATGGCCTAAAATAAAACTGCATACAGTCCTTACAACCCAATTAGTGATTACCTCTGTTCCTTCAGGGGTGATGAGTTGTCAAGTGCACTAACATACAAGATCAGATGATCAAATCAAACTCTTACAAATCAGAGCAGTCTTCTTCTCTAGTACCAAGCTTTACTAAATAATTACAATTTTACAGGTGATCAAAAGGCTCAACTGAACCAGAGAGGTCTGGGTTTTCAAGGGCAATTTCCCAGAGTAGATGGGGTGTCTACATGTGGGATCCCACACACAAGGGAGAATTGCAGTTATGAGATGGCTCCATTGTATGCCCCCGGGGAGTTGTATAGCTTCAGTGACATCCTCCAGGAAGCCAGCCATGCCTCAAAGATCCTGGATTCTGTTTCCCATAGGTAATCCTTAGCCAGGGACATTCTGTTAAGAGCATTTCAGAGATAAGGTGTCTTCTGACTAGCAAGAGCGATAATCTCTGTACCTAGAGTCTCCTCCCCTCTTTTCTTTCACCAATTTCATCACTCACCAAAGGAAGTGAGTGGATTGCTGGCCAGTTCTTTGCTTCCACTGAATTGTCCTCATTCCTGATCTGTACAGGAGATAGAGGCAAACTTCTCTATTGCGACATTTTTCTGAAAGTATAGGCCACCCTGATGATTCATGAAAATGAAGCTTTCTAATTAAAATTTAGTCAGCAGTTCTAGAACATGTGGGTGGATTTTGCTTTTCTGTTTTGCTTGCACACTATTCACATGCACAGCCCCCCAGAGTCCTGACTGGGAGGGTGGAGAAAGATCACTTTAAGCTGTGCTATCTGGGGAGAAAAAAAAATGTATCTTCCCCCAACATACTCCAGAGATTCTGATATGTATGTATATTTGGGTCAAATAATTGAGCACTCTGATAATTAGATTAAAAATGCTCGTTCATTGAGATTTTCTTTTTAATGACGCTTTGAAATAGGAATTTTCTTTAGACTACAAATATATAAGTGGCTATCTTAATACTATGTATCCAAAGTAGTCCATACTATAGGTATAAGCTATGTCCACATTACCTGATTTAAACTTACCCACTGTTCTCATGTTCACATCGAGATGCACAAATAGGGTGTTCCTAAACCTTTGACTAAACTTAGTAATATTGTAATAATAATGACTTTACCCTTTGTAGCATGGTTTAGAGTTTACAAAGTGCTTTCATATTTGTTGTCTGCCATTACAGAGGGTCACACACATATCCTTCACAGCCTGATTTGAAGCAGGAAAGGGCCAAGCTAAGAACCCCTAACTTAAACAGAAACTTAATTCTAGGCTGCACGGGACCAGGCCAAGAGTACATGACCACAACCCCTTTGTGTGCATTTGCAAAGTGAAAAAAATTGGCATCACAACTAAGGACTGCATGAGCCAAGTTCTCTGCCTAGAGCCCACTTGTGAGGAGACAGTAAGTGTAGGAATGAAGTCTGGAGGTTCTTTTCCTACCTTTCATTTAAAAAATGGAAACTTTTGATCGGTTGTAGTACACGAAATGATGCATATGCCAATGAGAAGGACATCTATGTGAGTTTGATAGTAGCATATCCAAGAGGGAAGTTGATAGAAATGCCTTTTAATTGTATAGCAGGAGTAGAGAAAAAAAATTTTTTTGAGTCACAAGGATACACACAAGGGCATTTACAAGTACTATTAAATTATTTAGTTTTTATTTTAAAGTGTGAGGAATATAAGATCTGGAAAGAAAGCAAAATTCAATAAGTACAAATAATGTTGGTTATATAGCATTTCTGTCATGGTTGGCTGAGAAGGAAAAGGGAAAAATGAAAAAGGAAGACGGATAATAGGAAAAAAGAGAAAGAGGGGAGTAGAATACAGAGAAAGATGATCAAAGAGAGAAATAGCAGGATTACAGAAAAACAACTGGAAAATTAGTGGGGGGTGGAGTCAGAGTAAGCTCTGAAATAATACTGAAAAATACTCTACTCTGGTTACACCCTGTGGCTAGTTGACCCTGTTAAGCATTGTTTAAGGCCTTTCTTTAAAATGCTAACTCCTCCTGTGTTTTTCACCTGGACCTCGTGGGGAGCCTCTGCAGACCCCTGCTGGCCACGCGATGCATCTGAGGTGTCTGACTTCCTAGGATTTCGGCCCTAAACAGCTCTGCTTTATTAAAAGATGCCCCAGCTAAAACTTGATTATGTTGCAAAAAGAAATCGCACGCATAAGGAGGTTCTTTCCTCTTGTTTGTCCTTAGAGCTAAATGGAAATAAGGCAGAGAGCCAGCCTCTGCTGGCAGATAAAAGGCTCCCACCCCTTCAGTCAGAATCCGAGGTGTACCTCTGAGCACTGTTCACTTAATAGCAATCCACTGTAACTAAGTACAATTAACTGAGCGTTGGAGACTTGCTTTTTCTCCCCACCATGTTTTCAGCTTGAATTTTTAGTTTGCAGAGCTATGTCATCTATGAACGGTGTGAAATTCTTTTGGCTTGGTTATCTTAGAAACTATAGAACAAGTTAAATTTCTTCACAAAGCTTATAAACGTATGGGTCTGCCAACTTTTTACATTATTAAGCCTCACGTCCCACCAGTCTTGTCTACTCCATGGAACAGTGTCTGCGGGCAGCGAATATGAAGGTGGGAGTTACAAACTAGGGACACTCTATATTAAGTTTTAAAAATAAAACGTTGTTACAGTTTTAGATTTCTTTTGTTTTTCTACAGTCACTACATGAGACAGATACTGGAAGCTCTACGCTATTGTCATGATAATAACATAATTCACAGGGATGTGAAGGTAAGTCCTTTTTATCACTATAATGTGCACAAAAAGAAACTGGTAACAGTGATAATGATCAGAAATTTTTCCTTAATATTCTTATGGAGAGCATCTTAAAGTTAATTTTGCTTCCAAATAAAAATATATTTAACTGCTTTATATTTGAAGAGTCGTACTCATTCTTAACAAGAACACTTTTATCATTTCAGTTTCTTCTTATTAAAATGTACACGTATTCCAAACGTTTGTTAATCCTCTTCTGCCATTATGTGCATAAGAGAGAAATGAAAAATCCAACAAATAGTAAGAACCAAACACTATCCTATCCTAAAGTTTATTGGGGGTGGGGTGCGGAGGTGGGGATTTGGGATTGGGTTTCTATAGTAAAAGTTCATCATATACTTACGTTTTTGTAGTTTTGCAGTATAGAATAGTCACCTTTTTTTTTGCAGTTTTTTTTTAACATAGTCTGAAATCATAATCATATATGTAATGTGGTTTTGCACCCTTAGGAATGTGCATATTACCATTATTGAATCTTTCTGCCTGTTTGATCCCAGTATTAAATTCATGACAACTGTCAGTCCCTGGCTCATAACGGTGTCAGGAAGAACATGGGGGCATGCCAGAAAGGAAAACTAGAGTACCTCCCTCCTGATCCCCAGGCCTCGATCACTAAGAGCCCCTGAGGTCTCTCTGGCCCTGTTTGTCCACTTTCTCGCCCTGGTATTTTTTTACTGGCCTCTCTCAAACCCACAGCATCCACAGACATGGTGTTCTCCTTCCCTCAAAAGATATTATCAAAGGCCTGGCTATTTCAATGTATTTTAACGGTTAAGAAAATTAAGTAGAGTTTAGTTAAGTTTTCTATAATGTTTGGGAAATTTTAACTGAAAATTCTCATGGTTAGGAGCTGAGGTAAAGCATGAGCCATTCCAAGACAGTCTAGTGGAATGTCACCATAGCAAATGAAAATAGTTATTGGAGAAATGGACAAAACACACATTACTTGCAAAATCTTACTCTTTTCAAATGTGGCGATAGGAGAATGGGATTGTTATTCTCAGTACTCAATACTGAACAACCCAATGGATACATAGCACTTTTATAAAAGTATTTTTCAGTTATGCAAACAAATCAGAAATCTAAAAAGTAAAAGGAGGGAAACTGCCAATGATAGTAGCGGGCTGTGTTACTCTTCTACATCTAATTAAGGTAAGAAAATGCATATATACAGAGTAAAATATAACTCCTTGTATAACAAAATGTATGATAAAAATGACACTTTGAAAACTTAAAATGTGTAAGCAGATTCTTAGTTCATGTAATAGCATTGCGTTAAAAATACTTTTGCTCAAGAGGCAATTTTATTTTGAATTCTGTTCTTGAAAGGTAATTACAGCAACATCATATAGTAAATAATGATTGGCAACATACTGTACTGTAACGCTTTCGACAATGTCGTCAGCATTTGATTAGTCATGGTATTTGATATGACGATCCAAAAACCAAATAAAATCCCAAAGTAGTTATATCTGAATATTGTACTTCAGCTTCTCATTTACCTTCTGATTGATTTATTCAACAAATATTCATGCGCCTACTTCATGCGGAATACTGTGCTCGGAGCCCTAAAGGTATCATGGGAGTCTCCTCAGGGAGACAAGGCAACCAGCTGCCACAGAGCATCACAACAAAGCTTCAAACAGCAACTGCCATTTATTTGCTCGCGGTTCTGCAGTCTGGGCAGAGCTTGATGGGGACTGCTCGATTCTGTTTCACAGACTGTTGGCTGAGGCAGCATGGCTGGTACCCCCGGAGGCCTCACTCTGTGGTGTGGCAGCTGAACTATAACTAGAACAGCTGGGGGTTTGTGGGGCCTTCTTCGTAGTCTCTCATTCAGGGTATTTTTCCCTCTCAGTCTCCCTCCATCTTCTCCTCTGTCACTGTCTTTTCTTGTGTCCCCCTTTCTAGCAGGACAGTGTCTCAGGGCTCCAAACAAGCAAAGACAGAAGCTGCCAGGCCTCCTGAAGCCTAGACCTGAAATTGGTGCTGTGTCATGTCCTCTGTATTATGGTAGTCAGTAGGTTACAAGACTAGCCTGGATTCAAGAGGAGGAAAAACAGATTGCACCTTCTGGTTGGAGGAGCGACATATGTGCACAAGGATAGGAGAACTTGTTTGTGGCCATGTTTACAGACAGGCAAAACAATTACTGTCCAAGGTAGTGGGTGGGAAATATCATTAAAAGAAAGAGTTGGAGAAACTTCATGGAGGAGGTCATGTTTGAGTCTGGTCTTGAGTCATGAGGCAGTTACATGGAGACAAGAGGGCATTTCAAGCAAAAGGCTCAAAATTAGTTTTGCATTGGATTTTATTAGTTTAGTATTTCTAAGGCACATGCCAAATAATTTTGAGGAAGCACCCAGAAAGGTGCTGAGAAAGGGAAGACAGAAGTAATTCTTAAACAGCAAGTGAGGAGAGACCACCAGAAAAGGTACCATTGTTCAGTTGGCAAGTGGGCTCAACATAGAGTGCATGTTAATGTTGATATTCTTTATATTTCAGGACCTGAAATCTGTACATTTTGTACGGGTAAATGGAATGCTCACATTTAGCTAATTAGTAATGTTGAATTTGGATAGATTTTTCTTAAGACATTCATCCCAAAATATGCACTGAGTGCTTATTGTGTGTCAGGCACTATTCTAGGAACCAGAGCTACACCAGTGAACAAAATAGAATCACTGCCTCCATGGAGCAAGCTGACTTTCTAGTTCAGGGAGACCGACACTAACCAATGAGTGCAAATAAGTCAACTATATAGTAGTAGTATAGTAATTCTTGGCATTGATCCCAAAGCATTAGGTTTTTTCCAAAGATCCTAGCACTATATCGATTAGTATTACTTTTTTTCTTAACTTGGTAGGCATTTCTTTGTGAACTCATGGTAATTGAGTCTAAAAATGTTTGGTTTATATCAAAGTTAGGTTTGACTATGTGGTACCTCGTGACCTGTAGTGGGAACTTGCTTTGGAGAAGCAGTTTCATATGAAATTGCATAAGAAATAATTGTGTCATCCTTTGAAATTGAGCGAAGTGTGTCATCATAGCACAGGTTTCTCCCACCAGCCACACTAGTGGCATTTTGAGCCCTGTATTTTGTTGTGGGAGGCTGTCCTTTGTATTATTGCCTCTACCTAGCCTCTACTCATTGCATGCCAATAGCATTTCCCCAAGCTGTGACAATCAAAAATGTCTCCAGACATTGCTCAAGGTCCCCTGGGGCACAAAGATCCCTGTGGTTAAGACCCACTGTATAATACTACACTGCTCCTGCTTTACCTCCCCACAGGCATTAATTAAGGCATGCATGCTCATTTCTTTTTTTTTTTTTTTTTTTTTTTTTCCCAGGGGTTGGGTGGGGGGAGGTTTTGTTTTTCTGTCCTCTTCCCTTTTATTCCTCTGTTTCTTGTGAGAGGATGTGAAAACTTTCATTATGTTTCATTTCTTTCTCTCTTCTTCCTCTCACCCCTGAATTAAAAGAACTCTAAGAAGAAACAGTACAGTTGGCAAGGTAAATGCAAGTCCTGGCCCCTTGCCTGCCTTCATTAGTTCTCTTAAGCATTAAGAGTCCTCGGGTCTGTCTTGTCTCTCCTAACTCCTGGAGGCAGCCTTACACTGCATCACCTGGGCGTGGAGAGACAAAGCAATTCTTAGACTTTTCTGTGGCTCTGCCCTACTGACGTACAATTTTAATAACTGAAGTTACACTGCTTCTCGAAATGCAAATGGCCATACACACAGTCACTTTCTATTCTGAATGGGGCCTCTGCCCAGGAGGTTTGGGGGCTCAGTGTTTAGTTCTCAGAAGTGTGCAAAACCCCATGGGCAGACAGTCCTAGACACTCAGCCAGAAGCCTCCACCCAAGTGCTTCTGCATGAGCTTCCTTGAAATGGTTTTCCTCCTAACTGGTGAACACGCCTGGCTGCTCTCTTGTCCCCTTCTGTTCTCAGTTCCCCTTTCACCTGCGTAGGGCCAGACTTTATAAACAGGTGTTCATCACATCACACTAGTTCCCATGGCATCATGGAGTTCATACAGTATTTCTTCCTCTGTGACTTTGGGTTGCTGACACTTCTTCCACGTCTCTTACTCCACCTCATGTTGGAGAAAGAAATTGAAATTCTCATTAAAATGAGAACACGTTTATTTTAATCTCTATTATAAGAAACACGCTGATTCCTCTTCTGCATGTCTTTTGTGAGGTTGTTGAACATAATGGACATGTTCAGCTTGAATGTAGGGTTTTAATAATTGTACTTAGAAAAATCCCATGAATTATAAGATCATCTTAAATTTATGTCCTGTTTCTAATTGCTGTGCTTCCCTTCTCCCACCCCACCCTTCCAAAAAAAAAAAAAAATGAACTCCTTGATTTAGAAAGAAAAGGATGAGGGGAGCCCACCTGGCTTAGTCGGTAGAGCATGCAACTCTTGATCTTGGGATTGTGGGTGCAAGCCGCATGTTGGAAGTAGAACTTACTTTAAAAACAAAAAAGATAAAAAGGAAAAGAATGACTGTTTCTCTTGCTTATTAGATGTGAATTCTTTCACTGCTCCCCTCTTTCTGAGCCAGGCCAGCAAGCATGTATGATAAGACCAAGCATTTTTTTTCTATCATGTACAACACCTTTCTAGTTGTAGTAATTCTTCCCACTAATATCAATTCAGTTGGAACTTAGGGGCAGTCCGAGGAAGGTCCATGGTTGAAATGCTTACCAGATTACCAGTATTCCTCCATGGTGTCTTTGTGGTTTGCCACAGCCAGATTTCCTTTCAGCTGGTCTTCCCACATTTGTCTCTAACAACCTCCACCCTGCAGACTGCAAGGCCAGGGGTAGGCTGCGAAGAGTCCTTAAGCAAATATGGGAGATTGACATCTTCCTCTTCTACCCAGGAAGTAGAAATTCTTCCAGGTTGAATAGTTTGTCCTTAAGGTTGCTTTGTCTAGTCTTAATGGTTTGTGTTCCCAATTAATGGTTTGGAAGCTGCCTCAACAAGAGTGAGTATATGGAAAGGATAAAAGGGAAAATAGACATTTGTCAATCCTGTCTTCTATAGTTAAGGTATAATCTCACTGGCCAAGAAGTCAAAATTTGGGGCTTCTGAAATTGTGTTTGACTAACTCACATGCTAAAAACATTGTTTTTCTCAAACCAGTGGTTTCCAGGCAGCAGGGGAGTGAGGGGATGGGCGAAATAGGTGAAGGGGGTTAAGAAGTACGAACTTCCAGTTATAAAATAAATTAGTCATGGAGGTGAAAAGTACAGCATAGGGGATATAGTCAATAACATTGTATAGGGACAGATGGTAGCTACACTTATCGTGATGAGCATTGAGTGATGTACAGAATCATCAAATAACTATGCTGTGCACCTGAAACTAATATAACCTAACATATAACATGATATCCTATATCAGCTATAATAATACAAATTTTTAGAGCACTGTTTTTCTGAAATGCACACTTTAAAGATAGAGTAATTTAGAAAGTAGTATTTCATATAAAATATTAACCATGACATTGAATTGCCAGCTTGCCAATTACACACAAAAATCCAACATGATGTACAATTACCTGTTCAAGAAAGTATCTGTGGTGTTGAAGATAAACATGGTAATCTCAGTGCAGAGAAATAAAATGGGAGGTTTTTTTAAATATTTATTTTTGAAGGAGAGAGAGACACACAGTGTGAGCAGGGGAGGTGCAGAGACAGAGAGAGACACAGAGTCCAAAGCAGGCTCCAGGCTCTGAGCTGTCAGCACAGAGCCTGACACAGGGCTCAAACTCCTGAACTGTGAGATCATGACCTGAGCCGAAGCTGGACACTCAACTGCCTGAGCCACCAAGTGCCCCTAAAATGGGAGTTTTCTATCAGAATGAGTAACTTAAGGAGAAATTGTACACCTCTTTTCCTGCCTTTTTTAAATGTAGGAAACTCTACCTTGGTAATATGTTTTTTATTTTACTTAAGTTGTGGCAAGGTAAAGTGATTTTTAAAAAAAATTTTTTTATGTTTATTTATTTTTGAGAGACAGTGAGACAGAGTGTGAGCGGGGGAGGGGCCAAGAGAGAGGGAGACACAGAATCTGAAGCAGGGTCAACACTCCGAGCTGTAAGCCTGGCACGGGGCTCAAACTCACGAACCATGAGATCATGACCTGAGCCGAAGCCGGATGCTTAACCGACTGAGCCACCCAGGCGCCCCAAAGTGATGTTTTTAATAATGATTTTTAGGGGAGATGTATATATATTTAAAACTCCGAACTGCAGTGAGATTTAATGCTGTATCACTTATGTAAAAATGATAGCGGTGATCGGACACCTCTGTTTACAGCCAGCACTTAGGGAAATCGCCTGGAGTTCCCAGGTCTGCCTTTGTCTCTGCAAATTAATCAGCCGGAAATTAGATTGCTGCTGTAAAAGAATAGATGTACACTAAAAATATTTGAAGCCAGCATGCATTTACTTCAGACTTTTTTCTGGACATGTTCTTCTCTCAGTTAAGCATTGAACTAAAAAAGAGGGGAAATATTTACTGTTTGTTTTTGATTCTTTTTTAATGAAAATTTTGCAGATGTGTTAGAAAAACCTCTAGTGACTTTGAACACATGGCTCTTGGGGAATCTGTACAGCGTACTGTTTCACATTTGTAATTCAGGAACAAAAAACATGCTATGAGATTAAAGGCTTAGAAGTGCTACGTGAACTTACTTTAAACTTCTTTTTGAGCACTGAAGAAATCACTGGGTAGAGAATAAATGGGTCTTTAAGCAGTCTCTAACAAAGTAACAGGTTACCATGAACATTTATTCAACTTCAGTTTCATTTAACTTTTTGTCTGGTTTTTATGTGAACAGACAATGCAAGTACCGTGGGAGTAGAAAGAGAAAGCAGACTACAGCTCGAAAGGCACGTACAATCTTTGGGGGAAAATAAGACACATTAAAAACATTGTTTTTTCATTACATAGCACAGGATATAGTCACCATCACTTATCTTCCTGACAAGATTACACGGAAGAAAGAAATGACCAAGAAATGCTTACAGTTTAAGTATTTATTTAGACATTGGAGAAAATTGGGGTGACTTATCTATGTATTTCAGTTTTTTCATCAGCAAATTGGCATCCTTTATGGTGGTGATGACTAAAATACATGCAAAGCATAGAGGCAGAGTGCCTGGCCCATAGCAAATGCTTAGTAAATGACAGCTACTCGTAATAGTAACATCAACTGATTTAATAATAGTACCTATGAATTACGTAGTATTTCTCCATTCTACAAATGAAGAACTTAACACTTTAAGAGGGTAAGTAAGTTGCTGAGGATTGTCTGCCTAAGTAAGAGAAGAGGTTCAGCTAGGATCAAACCCAGGGACTCTAACTCCAGAGACCAGTCTCTCAACAACAATACTGTTATACTGCCCTTATCACTCATTCATTAATTTTCATAAAAATCGATTGAGCATATCTACTTGCCAGGTACTATTTGTCATTAATCACATTATTTATATTGAATACAGAGGAAAATTTACAAGATGTGATGAAAATTGGCATATAATGACATTGTATTAGCCTTTTATTTCGACCAAGCCTAACCCAAATATATAAAAACACTGGCTTAATAAATACTGGAATCAATGATTATTGGTCTCACAGTAACATGAGCAGACAATACAAAATAGAGCATTTATAAAGCCTTGGCTTTTTACACTCTACTATTCATACATCTAGATAGGACTTTGGTGAGGAAATTTCTGACTGACTTTTTTTCTTTTACTCATTTTTAAAGTTACCAACAAAACCCTAGGCCCAGGTGGGCCCTTATATTGCCACTACTAGAAAGGAGAAAAGTCATAAACCATTTGCTGCTTTATCCTACAGTCATGAAATGTTTTGTTCTGAATAAAAGCATACACAGTTGAGTTGAAAGAGAAAATGGTCTCTTGCTTTCATATGCAGTGAGATCCTTTTAATATGCTTGACTTTTGCCTCTGAAAGTCTCTGACATCTCAACTTGCAGTATTAGTAGAGCTGGAAAGTGAATTTTATGGTTATTTCTAAAACCAAAGAGGGTTTCTTAGGGCCTGCTATCTCAATCAAGCTGTGACCTGTTAATCATGTAGTCCAGTATCCCTAAATCGCCATACAAACACTTTTCTATTTGCTGGTGTTTTCTAGTCAGAAGTCAACTATAGGGATGTATATGTGGTGAATCAGATTTTGTAAAGAGATTATATAGTGTCTTTTTGAACGTTTTATCTAAAAAAAGAAATATAATGGGGTCTGTGCTGCTTCTGGCTGATGCAAGACAGGTGAGGATGTTTTTTATTTCGATTAAATAATTCAGTTGCTGACAGTTCCCTCTCTGGTGCAGAACATAAAAAATGGGCTTAAAAATGCTATATGGAAGGAAGCAAACTATTAGCAGAACCTGGATGACCAAAAGATGCCTTTTCACAGAATTGTAAGTCAAATCTTTCTCCGTAATGGATGTGCAGGTCCTTATTTTTCTCAGATGGCTGACAAAAGAGTAGTATGATGTTAGTACGACTAAAAATGAAAATCCAATAAATGTGGTTCCAATGAGACCTGCGGTCTGAGAGATCACGGCGCCTAGTTCTGTCTGCCGATTATAGCACACGTTCTCTTCTCCTTTTGTAGCCTCTACAACTGAGTAGTATATGATAACTGGAATAATTATGCCGAGTACAACTCCCCATATGTAAACACACAGTTTTCTAGCAAAGTTGGGCTGGCGAAATTTTTTCAGTAAGTGGCCATAAAATACTCTCTCATAGCACGAAGTGGTCTCTTGGACTGAATCCTTTTTCATTAAGGTGGCATAGCGGCTTATGGCAATCCAACTTAAAATTAAGACGCTGACAAACATACTCACGTGCATGGATAGAGTACCCAAAAAATTGACCACCGTGCATCGTGCAGATCGATATTCCCATTGAAAACCTTTCAGGAAATAGATACCCATGAAAGGCATGGCACTACACACAAGCAAGTTCGCAGTCACAAGATGTGCTAGGTAGATGTGCGTTGATGTCTTCTTGCCTATTTTTGTTAAGAATACCCATTGAGAGAGAGAATTTCCAAAGAGACCAATGATGCAGAGGAAGGTATAAATGATTGGTAGAGCCATGGAAGAGATCCTGGATGGTTGAATACATGTTGAGTTGTTATTCATTTATAGCAAATTTTCTTGAATTTTGTCACAGGTGCTAGAACAGAATTGCAGACATTTAATATTAAAATTATAGATGGTATTTGAATAGTTTTTCCAAAGCATTGGATGAAATAAAATAGTAATGTAAATGTACTGGATGGAAAGGGAAAGTACAGAGGCTTTCTCACCTTTTCTAATCACAGTTGTCCACTGGAAATAAAAGAGGTGATTCTGGATAGTGCCTTGGTCTAAAAACCAAAATTTGATACAAATAGTTAAATTCCTGAGATTTATCATTCTTTGGCTTCTGCCTAGAAAGGTAATTAAAATATTTTAAGGCACATGCAAGCACTACATACTGGCCAAAGGAAAGTTGCAAAAAATATTTTGTGGCCACATTAATAGAAGAATGATTTTTAATTATCACCTTAATTGTACATAAATTGTACATGCTTTTCAAAATGGTGTCTTTTCATGGCTAGATTAAAGCACCTATCTATAATCTAATACTATTGGAATCCTCTCTGTTTGTATTTCACAAGTAAACTTGTGTGGGGGATGGGCTAAATGGGTGATGGTATTTGTTTTAAGTTTATTATTTTTGAGAGAGAGCACAAGCATGAGTGAGGTGGGGGTGGGGGGCAGAGAGAGAGGATCCCAAGCAGGCTCCACACCATCAGCATGGAGCCTGATGTGGGTGGGGCTTGAATTCACGAACTGTGAGATCATGACCTGAGCCTAAAATCAAGAATAGGATGCTTAATTGTCTGAGCCACCCAGGCACCCCAGGGTGATGGGCTTTAAGGAGGGCACTTGTTGTGATGAGCACTGGGTGTTGTATGTAAGTGATGAATCACTGAATTCTACTCCTGAAACCAATATTACACTAATGTTAACTAACTAGAATTTAAATAAAAATTTTGAAGTTTAAAAAAAAAAAGAAGTAAACTTAATTCTACACAAATACTCCGACAAGGTCCTGGATTGAACAGAAGGCAGGTACGGTTGACCAAGGATAGACACCAAAATTTCAGGGTCTTTACCAAAAGGCATCAGTAATTTCTTATTTTAAATGTTTAATGCTAAACTGCCATACTTCAATTTTTTAAAAAAATCTTTAAAATTCTATGTCAAAACTGTAGTTGCTACGCTTGTTGGTTAGAGTGCCCTCATGTGTCTTTGTGTATAATTTAGTATCTTGGTTTTTCAAAGAATATGATTTTTTAGAAGATATTTTAATCATAGCATAAATGCAGGCGTGGATTTTGCTTTTTTTATGTTTCATTTTAATTTTTTTTAAGTTTGTTTATTTTTAGTAAGCTCTACACCCAACGTGGGGCTCAAACTCATGACCCTGAGATCAAGAGTCACACGCTCTTCTAACTGAGCCAGACAGGGGCCCCTATGTCTTATTTTTAAATCTTTCTTGCATCAAATGGTACACATGAAGTGTTGAAGAGTCACACACAAACTCTTTTTCATTATTATTTTTATCCTTTGTTCCTTTCAGGTGGGAATAACGAGTTATTGGATTCTGGTCAGATAAGAATCATGAGCTATATTCAGAATGTACCACATTTCTGTTTTTATCACCATAGCTTTCTAGGTACCACATTCTCTTTTATAAAAATCTAGAGTGGGGATTCTCAGTCTTTTTTTAAATTACATCCTGTCTTGATAAACACAAAAATGTTCCCATGCATCTGCCTTCTGAGATGCCATGCACCACCTTCTTATATGCCCACAGCCCCTTAGAGCTATTTCACTCTCTACCCCTCTTCAGAGGCACACTTTTTAATATTTGCATCTTGGATTACAGAAATAGGGAAGGGAGGGCACCTGGGCGCCCGGTTGTTGGAGCTCGCAACTTTTGATGCTTGGGACTGTGAGTTCGAGCTCCACATTGTGTATAGAGATTACTTACAAATAAAATCTTTAAAAAAAAAAAAATAGAGTTTTCTTCCAAATACATTATTATAATTTTTAAATAATTTTTTCAGCTAAGCAGTCCCCACGCAAGGGCTTGAAAGCTTGAGAGCTGTACAGTGTCTCTAGGTTCAATACTGAGACCCTTAATGTCTACCACTGTCTATCATTTTATTTCTTTGCAATTTTTATTGAGAAAACAGTCCATATGGTTCAGTGTGAGTTTATATCTGAGTCCAGGACAGCCTAGCAAATTAGAATTGGGTTGCAGGGGTGTCTGGGTGGCTCAGTTGATTAAGCTTCTGAGTTCAGCTCAGGTCATGATCTCATGGTTCGTGGGTTCAAGCCCCACATTGGGCTCTGTGTTAACAGCTCAGAGCCTGGAGCCGGCTTCTTATTCTGTGTGTCTGTCTCTCTCTCAAAAATAAATAAACATTAAAACAGAAAAAAAGAATCTGGTTGCAGTTAGTGTATTACCAGTTGTAAATATGTAAAGCCTAACCTGTAACTTGACTGATTTAAAAATTAGTCAAATAGAAAGTGAAATAAGCCAGTTTATTTCCTAAGAAAAACTTATTTGATCCAAGTAGATTTTTATGTGAGAAATGAAGCTTCCTTTTCTAATGATATTAAAAAAGAACCCTACCCCCCAGCCATGTGCAGATAATGCACTATATATTAAAATCCAAAAAGGTAATAGTGCTTCTGTATTCCCTTTTTGCAAACTACACCGCCTCATACGGCGTCTGCTGCTATCTATTACTGTTGCCTTTGCTTTTCTATTTCACACTTAGCAAACACTTCCAAACAGAAAGGAGGTAAAAAGACCGTAATGATCAGTTTTCAAAATGTAAACACTTTAGTCCTATTAGAGTTTTTATAGAGTAAACTTTTAAGCTAGAGGTTAAGTGATCAGTCTTACCTGTATGAGTCGTTTACACCAGCCCAGGCTCTGCTGTTCAGGACAGGGATGCTAAATTCCAGACTGAAAATTCTCTGACCACCCGGTATCTTTCAAGTCTAGTCAGTGTGAATAGATTCTTGCATGACACATACTATAGTAGGGGGGAAAAAAAGGAAATTAAACAGTATTGAAGAAATTCAATAGTTATGGTAAATGTAGCAACTACCTCTGAAAAAACCTCATTTCTCTATTTCTGTAGTGGGAGGAAGTTTGGTGGACAATATATATATTGTACTTCCTTATGATTATTTCGTGAACCAGTTTTACCTCAAGTAGCTTTATTAGCATGCTTGGCTGATGTTAATTAAGTTCAAAGGTTTAGTCCCCCATAGCTAGTTTTATACATCACAGTGGTAGAAGGAACCGCTTCATAATAACCCAAGAAAATACTGGTACAAACCTGTCTGTAAAATCTCCTGCGGATGGTTCATTTGCAATTCATCTTTACCAAGAATAAAGGGAAAGAAAACCCAGACTTTTCTTACCCGTAGCAGCTTACTAGAATCAAATTATCATATAACCAGAACAGAACTTCATGATCATCTTTGGGAAAAAGCCTTTGTTTTAAGGATAAAGAGTTGAGGGTGGGAGCAGTGCACTGTGAGTACAGACTGCGCCCAGGGGTTTGGATCCCAGCTTGGTTACCAAGTGAACCTCTCCATTGTACTTTGAATTGCCCCGTGTGGTCCTCCATTCAGATTCAAAGTAGTATACATTGTTGGAGCATTTCTTAATGGATTTGGAGAATACTGGAAAGTGCCAGAATCCGAAGACCAAATATTCCTTGGATAAAATGAGTAGTTCTATTATGATGTAAAGAATGGTGAAACCAGTTTTATAAAGAAGATGGTTATTAATGAGTCTGTGGACTAGTAACTAAATGCAAGCTAAGTGCGCACCAGACTTGCATCACACATTTACCCTTCCTTGTGTCAGTGAAACCACTGGGAGTCTGAGAATGGAAACAGAAATGTAATTTCGTCAAGCCTGAGCACTTCAGTTATCGGTAAATCTTCACTCAGAATTAATAGAAGTACCTTGCCATTTCTCATAACCCCCAATGCATATCTTATTTCATGTTGATTGCACAATCCTCCCTAATGTTTGCAAATTGTGCTCTCTAAAACAAAAGTGAGAACTACCTGAGTGGATTTTGTCCTGCTGCTGTTCTTTGTAATGCTTGCCCTCACTTCATTATGAACAGTGACTCATCCAGAATTATATGGCCATTGATTGCACAGTAATTTGGACTCTGGAATTCCTATCATTTTTACTTCAACAACTTTTCATGTTCCAGGAAGGAATTACTTAGAACAACAAAAAAAAGTTTGAAGTAATTTAGAGAAGAAAGAATGGAAGGGGAATGCTGTGTTTATAAGCAATTGAGAGAGAATTTTAATATTACCACTTTGAGGCTTAAGCACCTTTAGTCCAAGAAAAAGAAAATGTCCTTGCTCTCCACAGCCTTTCCTTCATTGTCCCCAAACTCAGTAAATGGTACCATCACCTCCTCAGTTATTCAGGCGAAAAACCTAGGAATCATCCTCGATTCCCCTCTTTCCTTCACATCTCACATCCAGTCAATTCCTATAGCTTCCACTACCACCACCAGTATTAGCCACATCGCATGAAAGCTTATTATGTGCCAGGCATTCTGGTCTGTGTTTTACATATTCAATCTTCACAATACCCTGTGAAATAAGTAGTATGAAATATATTTAATTTAAAGGTGAGGAAAACAACCTCAGAAAATGTCACATAAGTTGCATGACATCACGTAGCCATCTGTCCTCACTACTTGGTGGCTGGCTTACACACACACACCCAGCAAGTGATTGGAGAAAAGAAGACCATAGATGCAATGTCTTTTTTTTTTTTTTTAATCTATCTCTAAAATCAACATTGTCACTTCTGCAGTATTATGTTGGTCCCACAGAGCCAGCAGTGATTCAGTGTGAAGAGGTAATTAGGAGGTGATGATCATTGGGAGCCATCTTGGAAGCTGGCTACCACAGGATGTCAGTCAACCATTGGACCAGGGAAGAGTCAACTTATTAAAATAATTGTCAGGCAACTGATCATTTATTGAACAAGAATGCCTGGATGGATGTACGTTTTGCCATTTCTTCCTGTCTTGATTTTTAGTGCTCTGTATTAAACAGTGCAATTCATTTAATGAATATTTATTGGAGTTCCTACTTTGTTTCTAGTGGTGTGTGGAAATTCAAGAGTGATTGAACAAGCAAGCCAAGAATTCAGATTAATATGTGATGTGTGATACAGACTTTAAATGCTCTACAAATTAGCAAAAGGAGAAAACAATCATAATGGTTCTGAAAGGCCAGAGGAACTAGAAGGAAAGAGAACACGTACTAAGCAACATTTCTGTGCTAGGTACTGGGCAGAGTAGTTTACATAGGAGAGCTGTAGCAATGAGTGGCAGAGGTCCCATTTTATATGTGAGGAAACTGGGTCTCAAAGAGGTAAATAATATGTTAAATAGCATGCCCAAGGTGACACAACTAGTAAATTAACTTGAAAGCACGTGACTTTTTTTTTTTCTCCAATCTCATCCTTTGCCTTAGAAAGCAGGAATTACTGGTCTGTCTTGGGGGTCAGTTGTACCTGGTGTTACTTATGGGTAAGGAAACTGAGGTCAAGTTTTGAATACTTTCTAAAGATATTTTTTTATGTTTGTTTGTTTATTTTGAGGGTTGGGAGGACAGGGGCAGAGAGAGAATCCCAAACAGGCTCCACACTGTCAGCATGGAGCCCAACGCCAGGTTCGAACTCACGAAGCATGAGGTCATGACCTGAGCCGAAATCAAGAGTCAGACCCTTGGGGCGCCTGGGTGGCTCAGTCGGTTAAGCGTCTGACTTCAGCCCAGGTCATGATCTCACAGTTCGTGGGTTTGAGGCCCACTTCGGGTTCTGTGCTGACAGCTTGGAGCCTGGAGCCTGCTTTAGATTGTGTGTGTGTGTGTGTGTGTGTGTGTGTGTGTGTGTGTGTGTGTGTGTGTGTCTCCGCCCCTCCCCCGGTTGTGCTCTCTCAAAAATAAATAACATTAAAAAAAAAAAACAAACAAGAGTTGGACACTTAACCACCTGAGCCACCCAGCCACCCCACAGTTTTGAATACTTTTAACTTTGTTCAGACAGGGTTTCCTATTCTAGGCTCTAAGGTAGCAGAATTGACTATGGAAGAAATCAAGTCCTATTTTTTAGTCTTTGCAAACTTTGGACTTCAAGCTAATTTTTAGCCATTAATAACAGTATAAATTCTTTTTGATTGAGGTGATTTTGAATTCCTTAATGGAAACATAAGGACTTTTAAAACTTCTGCTTTTCTAAGAAATACTACAATTGGTAGGAAAATGTAAATATTAGAGAATACTAAATTCACAAAAACATGACTTGTCAGGCAGAAATTTCAGGGATTACAAGTGCTCTGTAAAAGTGGCCCCTTGGACTTTTCTCATTCAGGCCACCAGGAGTTTTCTTTGGTTCTCATTCATCTTTCCCATTCATCCCTCTTCAAAGTTGTGCTTCTGTACTCCAAGTGCAAATACTCTTGTCCGGCACTTCTAATCACTTCCTACATCATTTGCCAAACACTGATCTCCTAGATGTTGTGCTCTGACCTTTATGATTTACTTCTTGAGGTATTAGAGTAGTTCCCCCAGAATATAAGCCCTGCCTTGTGCTAAGTTTCCTGCTTTTGACATATTCGTGTATCAAGTGAATGTTTCACCCCAGAATTCGTGTGGAGAGTCGTTCGGCAAGAATGGTTCAGAGGGCAAGCATGTGGTAATTGATTTTGACAACCCATGGTGAGCTATATAAAGCAACGGTGCATGAGACTTTTCCAGACTCACATGGATTAGAGGGATCAGGATTAGGGTCCCTTACCAATTCCCCTCAGAGCCAGAACCCAGAGGACACCAGACAGCTCACTCATACCTGAACCTCTGTGTTTCAGCCAGACACTTATTTTAGGTTAGGGTCTAAACTGGCTTTAGTTAGCCTTTTTTGAGTACTCTTTCTGGCATCAGGAGTTCAAGCAACAGGAGGCTGGTGTGCAGGAAGAGAAGGTAGGCCTAACTTACGTAGTCTGTGTTAAAACATCATGTTCAAAAGATAAGTAGTTCTCCCAAAGGGGGGCGGTGGAAGCCTCTTATCCAGTTCAGTGCACACCCAAGCCAGTGGTTACCTTTAGGAGGAGTGCAGCACAGACCTGTTACTCAAAGCTGTGGTTTGTTCAATGCTTGCTGAGCCCCCTGCTCCCTTCAGGATGTGGTGTCTGGCCACAGCCGCATCTCCAGGGTGCTGTTCGCTGGCCCCCGCTGCTACAGCGAGCAGCTGTTCTTGCGGCCGGCCCACCCTTAATCAGGGTGTAAAGAGCCTCTACTTTGAGGAGCTGATTTCTCAGCAAATTGTGGGAGTATTTCCCTCAAGAACAACTTCAAAAACAGCAGAAATTACGGTCCGGAGTTGGGAAGTTGATAACCGCACAGAAAAGTGATGAGCTTTGTAAGAAGGGTCCAATGACAAAACATAAATGGACCTACTAATCAAAGTTTCATTATATTTGGCTTTTGCCTTTTCACGTAGGTTTGCATGCAGTGGCTAGACATGGTCTTCTAGAAAGGCACACCACGGAAACACTGTAGCAGTCTCGGTGGCAGTCCTAAGAATTAGAAAGACCTAGGGGCACCTGGGTGGCACAGTCGGTTAAGCATCTGACTTCAGCTCAGGTCATGATCTCACAGTTTGTGAGTTCGAGCCCCGCATCGGGCTCTGTGCTGACAGTCTGGAGCCTGTTTCAGATTCTGTGTCTCCCCCTCTCTCTCTGCCCCTCCCTTGCTTGCACTCTGTTCTTTCTCTCTCTCTCTCTCTCTCTCTCTCTCTCTCTCTCTCTCTCTCTCTCTCTCTCAAAATAAATAAAAACATTAAAAAATTAGGAAAAAAAAAAAAAAGGAATGACCTCAGAGGTGGCAGTCGGAAAGTAGATGGCAAATCAGGTTCAGGGAAGGGAAGAAACTTCAGCATCAGATTAGATGAAGCAAAAAGTATTTTTGAGGGCAGTCACATTTTGAATTTCAACATCTTTGAGTGACTTAAGGTTAATTCACATGCTTCTGAGCCTGCCGTACTTTTTTTTTTTAAGGCTCTTTGAAAAGCCAAAAGTAGATAGAAAAATTCCTGAAAAGGAAACATTTGATGATAGAATTCTAAAAATAATTTAGGCCATCAGATTGCCGCAGGTACAAAACACATACCCACACCTACGCCCTGGGAAACAGTAACTTGTATTGCAGGGAGATTTGGGGAATTAAAAAGGCAGAACTCTCACCACTGTCCCTTTCTTCCCAAGACCAGGGTTTCCTGGCCACTTTATTACCAATCATTTCTTCTGAATTTCTAGATACAGTTGTCTTGAAGTGAAGTCCCCTGCTCCACATCACTTCTTGTCCTTATTCAAGGGGCAAGAAGAGAGATGTGAGGGGAAGGCGAGGTATAGTTGGGCACCTGAGGTCTTACCTCCAGAAAACCTACAATAATAAATGGCAGCCACCAAAGTGCTTTTTATATATATTCATTCAATTGTTAAAATATCTCTGAGATAGATACTATTATTACTACCATTTTCTAGATGAGGAGATTTAGGCCCATAGAAGATAAATAACTTCCTGATATTAATATAACAGCTATAGCGTAGGGCTTCGATTTGGATGCAGGCAGTGTGACTTCAGAGCCCATATTCTTACCTGCCACCAGAATCTGGTTTATTGTCTTCGATAAGGTGACCAGGTATCCCCAGTGACCCAAAAATGTGTTGCACTTGTATATCTGTTTGCAGTTTTCAATCTGGAAATTTATTAACTCCTGCCAACTCCCCATTATAAAGATACATTTTCCCCCTTTGTAATAGGTAAGTAATCTGAAGGTCATATTTTGAGCCTCTGTGAATGTATTGTTTCCCTTTCACTTAGTTGATTTTAGCATTCACTGATGATCCTTGCCCAAATCAGTTCTTACATTGATGGATGCATCTTGATAATATTTTGATGGACGCAGATATATTGAAGTAGTCATTTCAAGGCATCACTCTAAACAAGTCTTGGTGTTGAGATAATTCTCCAACTGTGCTATGTGTTGGCATAGCTTCTGATATTACCATGTTTTCTCTTCTTCCCTGTCCTCCGTCAAAAACCAGCCTAAAATGTATTGTTTTAGTAAACCAACAAATAGAGTGTTGAAGCCGGGAAACATAAGTTCTCTTGAGTGCCATACCTCCAGAAATACCAGTAGTGAAAATTGGAAAAACAAACAAACAAAAAACACAAGGTTAAGTGTTCATGCACAAGTCTGTAACTCATTTCTTTGGCAGTGCTTTGGCCAGCAGAGGGCAATGTATTACCAGCCCTAGTTAAACCTCTCTTGTAATTAAAGGCTGAAACATGAGCTGCCCATATTGCTCTATTTTCCAGCTAGAAATGTAAAACAATTTAAAAGTTTAGTTTTTTTAAGTTCTAACAACATGATAAACTTCAAACTTTATTTGACTAGCTGAACAGCACTTTAAATGTGATAGAGTATAAGTAATTGTATGGACAGAGATTTCTGTCCTTAAGATGAAAACCCATTACCACTCATCTGCCTTTAATAGGGTACATCCTGTGAGGACCTTTTGGTTTTGAAGCAGTGATTATCACAAGAGTCACCTTTGTAGAACATTCACAACTACAATTATTCTGGTAGTAAAAAGAGTCTGACATTTTAGTATGTGAAAGTTGTAATCATTTAGTTTTATTTAGCTTTTTTTTTTTTTTTCTTAATCCTAGCAACTCATGGACATAGTTTTAAAAGTTAAAAAATATTGAAATGCTAGGTGCGTGGGTGGTTCCATTGGTTAAGCATCCGACGTCGGTTCAGGACATGATCTCACGGTTCATGGGTCCAGGCCCCTCATCAGGCTCTGCACTGACAGTGCGGAGCCTGCTTGGTATTCTCTCTCTCCCTTTCTCTCTGCCCCTCCCTCACTTGCTGCCTCTCTCTCTCTCTCAAAATAAATAAACTTAAAAAAAATAAGGACTACTGAAAGGCTTATAATGAAAACATGTCTATTAATAAATGTAACTTAAAGCATATTTCACCTAATGAAGAAGGCATAGGTGAAGTCACTGTTCTCCTCCCCTGTAGTCCTTCCTCCTGTGGGCTTAACAAACTCTACAGATCTTTTCATCTAAGACATCCCTAACCAGGTGGCTGGCTTTTCAGTTCTCTCCATCAGGGGGTACATATGCTTCTTTGTATGTCTGAGGACACATGGTTTGTTACTAAATCTTCAGTAACCTCCCCAGCCTACAGTAGTTTGGAAAATAGCTATCTCCGTCTTCGTCACAGACACAGCTTTCAAGTAAAATAACTCAAGGCATTGCCTCTTTTGTTAATGAAATTACTTACTGTATCTATTGTCACCTCATTAGAAACAGGACAGATACTTTTCTATTTCTATTTTATATGCACCATGTCTTCATTGCTGCATACCAAGCCACCCCCAGACTTGACAGCTTATGACAACCATATGTTCCCTCTTCAGTTCTGCAATTTGTTCTGGGCTCAGCTGGGCAGTTCTTCTGTCAGTCTCACCTGGGGTCATTCCTGTAGTTCTGTAGCCTCTTAGTCATTTGAGACTGGATGGTCCGCGATGACCTCACTCACGTGTCCAGAGCCTCAGCTGGGATGGCCGTGCACACTGAGCATCTCTCTCTGTGTGATCTTTCCACTGGGTTTATTTATAATGTGATGGTCTCAGGCTTCCAAGAGGACAAAACTAGACGCTGCAAGGCATCTTAAGGTTTTGCTCAGATGTCCTACAACATCCACCACATTTTATTGGTCAAAGGAAGTCACAATAGCTGCCCAGATTCAAGAGGTGGGCAAAGACTCCACCTCTAAATGGGAGGAGCTGCAGGGAATTTCAATCTACTGTTTTTAAGCTACCGCATTTTTTTAAATGTGCTTGCTATGGTAACGTTTTGTCTTGATTTTTGTATTTTTTCCCCAAAAGTGTGTTTGCGTTGGCTCTTTCTCTGGGGGTTAATACATTATTACCTCAGAGTCCATGGTTTCTTGGGCAATATTTCAAAAAGAAAAGTTGAGTTTACTTTGCAAAGAGGGTGCCCACTGTGTCCCACTTTGGTCTTGGAGCTGTCATTTTGTTTTGATTGTTTCTTATATTGAAAAATACATCAAAAGTATCATGAATCCATGCTGTTTCTTGTGTACTTCTTATCCCTTTCCTGATTCCAGAATATTAATCCAGCTTTTCAGTAAAACTAAAATAAAAGCCCATTCTCACTAGTGTGATCCTGAAAGCTGGATAAATTCATCACCCTTTCCAATACCGAAGCCCAATAGGGTGTGGAAAGATGGATAAGTGTAACTCTCCCCTATGGTAGCTTCCTCCCACCCTGCCGCCCCACCGACCCACCCACCTACCATGCTGGGTTGTAGTTGCTACTTATGGAAACTGTCAGACCAGGAGACCCACATTTAGTTACTTAGCTGATTCCTCTCACTCGTTGCCCCATATATTTGGAACCGTGTAATCAGGCCCCATAGGAGCTGACCCTGTGTGTTCCAGTGTTTTTCAAGACTCGCTGGCCACAAAGGGGAACTGAATATGAACATGCATGCAAACCTCATCAGTTCCCTTTGCAACCAGCTGAAAGTTGTTTTTGATATAGAGGAAACAATGTTTTTCTTTTGAGTACCAAACAATTTCCACGCAGACCTGAAGCATTTCTGCTTCTGTGACAGATCAGGGAACACACAAAAAAGAAGATGGCACTAAGTTGTGAGGAAGGCAGTTTAAAGACAAAGTAGGAAAACAGAGCAAAAACTGAATTGAGGAAGAGAAAGAGGTGCTGCCGTATGCAGGAAAGGAACAAAGCAGAGGTGGGGGATTGGGGTACTAGAAAATCTTAGAGAACATGAGAAGAGGCAGGAACTGTAGAAAGGAAATGTCTATAACAGGAAAGGGGCTAGAGTAGCATTGCCAGCAGTATTAACAGAAGTCAGTAAAATCTTTTGGTCCAGAAGTTTGCCATTAGATAAAATTTGAAAATATAACTGATTAGAGTGATTATCATTCCCACCCAAGTTCATGCTAGGAAGCCAGGTAGGTTTATAGGAAAGATGCCTTGTCCCCACCTCAGAATGCAGTGTGGTAACTTGTTGGGCCACTCGGATTACCAAACAAAACCAAGGGTCAATAAGAAAGCAGAGAAACCTAAGCACGTAACATAAAGGTCTCTTAAAAACTGAGAACAAACTGAGGGCTGTTGGGGGGTGGGAGGGAGGGGAGGGTGAGTGATGGGCATTGAAGAGGGCATCTTTTGGGATGAGCACTGGGTGTTGTATGGAAACCAATCTGACAATAAATTTCATATATTGAAAAAAAAAAAAAAGGTCTCAAACTTCCTAGAATACACCAACTCACTTTAGAGTTTAAACAGTTTATCTAGCGATAGAAATGCCTACTACATGCTGAGCAAGAGACCTAGGTCAAATTCACGACAAAAGAAGATTGAGGGAAACTGCTTGGGGAGCATTGACCGTACATCAAGCAGCCTCCCGACCCTCCCCTGCCCGCCCCCTTCAACATACACACATCTGAGTAGCCCCAACGACGTTACTGTAGTGGCACATATGGCACAGCTAGATCGCAGGTGGCCCCTGCTTGCCACGCAGGCAGTTAATGTTCTGTAAGACCCAAAACTTCTATTAAAGGGATCTAGGGATGCCTGGGTGGCTTAGTCGGTTAAGCGCCGACTTCGGCTCAGGTCATGATCTCACGGTTCATGAGTTCGAGCCCCACGTTGGGCTCGGTGCTGACAGCTCTGAGCCTGGAGCCTGCTTCTGATTCTGCGTCTCCCTCTCTCTGTGTTCCTCCCCTGCTCTCTCTCTCTCTCTTAAAATAAATAATAAACATTAAAAATTTTGTTTTAAATAAGGGGATCTGAAGAACATCTAATCCAAACTTCATTAAATACTTAAAATTCTCTGCTACCTTCCCAGCCTGCTGGGGATCCAAACTATATTGAAACACTTCTACTAACAAATAACTCACTGGCTTTCTATTCTATGTGAGATCTGTAATTATTAGAAAACCCTGTCTTACGATCTGGAGAAACACGCTGCTTACAAATCCCATCCTTCGCTAATCCTCTTTCAGCTTGCTCCCTGAAGCTACACACGCATGTTGTTGCTCTAACATCTTTCCTTTAGTCTTCTGCTTTAAGGCAACATAATCTCATTCGTTCACCTGGTTTTCTGGGATCCTGCAAGGTGCCCTCACTGTCCTCTTCTATTTGTTCAACATTCAGAGTATGGTTCTGACTAGCGCAATACCAGTCTGTCGCCACTCTTGTCCTGGACATTGCTGTTATTAATGAAATCTGAAGTTAAATGATTACCCTTTGTGAGTTTCTTCCCCCCACCTCATTTGATCCAGATCAGCTTCCACTGTATACCTTTCAAGTTATGATGTTCACCTTCACCTTCTGGCCATTTGAGTATTTGGATGACATATTGAATGTTTCCTCCTGACCAGGTAGATTTATTAACTCACTCAGTCCTCATAACAACACTATGAGTTAGGTACTCCTTGTTTTCTCAGTAGAAGAAAGAGAGTTTGCCCAAGGTTGCATAGTAAGTGGTGGAGCCAGAAATTGAACTAGGGCAGTCTGGCTGCAACAGCCAACTTTCTAACCTGGCTGTTACAGTGACTCTCGGTTCTATTATTTATTACTGTTTAATGTCACTGGGCCAAGAAGACCTATTGGATCCAGCCCCACCATCATCCCTGCCAGGGCCTTACTGATGGGATGATGATACTGCTCCATTGTTCAAGACTCTTCTCTGGGACTCTGTTTGGATGGTCAGAACCAACATCTTCTATGTTAATACATTTAAAGGTCACTCCCTGGCCTAGGAGACTTTCTAGGCTTTCAAATCATTTGCATATCTATGCTCAGATGTTTGCATTTTGTAGTTTAACTCTCAGAAAAGATTTCTGTGTTCTCAGGGTGCCTCATTTGGACTCTGTTTATGACTGTAATGCCAAGCTAATTATAATTTCCTCTGCAAATTCCTTAGCATGGTTTTTGAGAGATGTATATCAAAGGGCCAGGGTTCATCTAGATTTTTTATTAGCAAGTTTCTTCAAAGCAAAAGAGAAAAACATCTTAACTTTGTGATGTCTGGCAAAAGAAACCATAAACAAAGGACAAGGTAAGGCCCATGCAGATACAAGTGATTTACAACCCACGTAAACAACAAAAGATTAGTATCCAGAATATGTAAAGAAGTATTTCAACAATTTGAAAGAAAAGAGTAAAAGATAAGCAACTAACTTAAGGGGTAAAAGGGGAGAGGCATAGACATGAACCAGGCCATTTACCCAAAAAGAAACCTGAATGGGGGGAAGGGGGAAGCATGAGATGGTGTTCCATTTCATTTGTAATCAGGCAAGCACGAATTAAAACCACAGGGAGATACCATTCACACCTACCAGACGGACAAAAGTTAGTAAATCTGACAAAACTAAGTATTGGGAAACAAGAACTCATGTCTTGCCTAGTGGTGGGAGAGGTATACAAATTGGTAAAATCCCTTTGGAGAGCAGTTTGTCACAACAGAGATAAATTGAGGATGTGCATACCCTTACAACCAAGCATTTCTACTTCTAGGTGTGAACCATAGAGAAATTCCACACTTGTGCACAGAGCATATAAAAGACTTCACTTAACCCTGGTTTCTCATAGCGAAAAAGTGGAAACCACCTAAGGGCCCATTGTTAGGTAAAATGGAGAATTGAACTGAACTATTGTTTGTTCCCACAGTAAAATACTGTGTATCAGTGAAATGAATAAATGAGGCCTACATGTATCAACATAAATATAAATTGAGTGAAAAGTTACAAAGAGGTGTAGTGATAACATACTATTTGTATAAAGTTTAATAACAAATCTAATGCTTATTGTTATACATGCCTATGTGACACAAGTATACAGATACACATCAGAATGGTACGTTGTAACTTCAGGAAAGAGGATACCTCAAGATGAGCTTTAGTGAAGCTAGCTTTTGGGGTTATGTATGGGTACAAGAGAACAGTTAAGAAATAGGACAAGTGTCAACATCTGTTAAATTTGGGTGATGGCTGCTTGCTGCTTATGTTTTTTTGTATGTTTGAAATGTTTTAGAACTAAAAAAAAAAAAAAATGATACATGGAATGATCAAGCCAGAATATAACCGTAGCACTTAACTGTTAATCCTGAAATAATTGTATGACTTACTAAAGCAAAAAGAGATTCTATGCATCAGCCACACCTGTATTCAAAGCACAATTAGAAACCTTTATCCAGGATGTTTGGGTGGCTCAGTCGGGTAAGTGGCCGACTCTTGATCTCAGCTCAGGTCTTGATCTCAAGGTCATGAGTTCAAACTCTGTTTTGGGTTCTGCGCTGGGCATGAAGCCTACTTAAAAAACAAAACAAAAAACATTTTTCAAATCTCATGTTATGATAGTTCTTCATGCACTCTTAAGCAGAAGCAAAATTAGTAAGGGTGAGATGGTCTAAAATTTGATTATTTTCCCCAAACTTTATGCTTTTTTACTAGATTATTGTCCATGTTTCAGGCAGAGCTTTCACAGAGTGTGCAAATGTGCCATAGCTAGAAAACCAGTCTTTAAGATTTTGGCTTTTGACATCAGACAGTTCTGATGAGTGATAAACAGAATTATTTGCCCCAAATACATGTTGCCAGTTTATGGTTAGTTTGTTTTTTTAAGACATCTCAGTAGTTAGCCATTGTGCTTGGGCAGAATGAAATGAAAACAAAAAGCATTGTCTTAGCAGAGACCATGTCTGTGGAGTAGAAGTCTACTAACATCCCGTCATATGTCAAAGACCGTTTTACTTACATGACTGCGGTAGAGATAAGATGATAATGTGTGTCCAGCACTTAGTATAGTAGAGGGCACATAAACATGTCTTACTTTGCTTCTCATTTTCTTGCATGTGAACTTGAGAGGGGGGAAATAAGAGGCATCGCAGAAGTTTAGGACAAACCTAGCACTTCCTTTCCAGCTCTGAATCGGTTGTTACCACCAGCCAGCCAGCCCCCTCATATCTTCATCTGCAAACCAGACTGCATTGAGGCACTGCAACAGCCATTTAGTGGTGTGTGTTCTCAACTGGGCCATGTAGCCATGAAAAAAGACATTGCATCATCCAACGTGAGAGTGTGCCTTCGTTTCTATCTCAGTTGTTAGTTCAGGGTACATTCTGACTTTTGAATGCTTTCTTCTGATCAAAAATAGAAGTTTCTTTGCAAGTTATGTTGTCTGTTGGTGCCTGACATAAGAGGCTCTCCTAAGTAGATGTCATCCTCTGTTGTGAGTATTTCTCCCACTTTGTGCTTTTGCTTTTATATTAGTTTGTGGGGTTTGATCACAAAAATAGTAAGTGTGCATTTTCCCTATAGTTATTTCTCATTTTGTTAATAGAAGGTTCTTTCCCATCCACAGATGAGTTAGTCACTTACATATTTTTAAATCTTTTATTGATTTCATTATTTACATCTGACAGTCTAATCCACTTACAGTTTTTGGTGTGGAATGAGGCGAGGCTGTAAACTGAATTTTGATTTTAAATAAGCACAGCACTATTTATTAACCCATCCCTTCCTTCCCCTGTGCCCTTTGTGATGTTTCCTTTATTTGCAGTGGTTCTCCCTGAGGGAGGAAAGTGTATCACAGTCACTCAGGAAGCTTTTCAGAAATCCTCTTAACCCCACTTTGGACGATTCTAGTGCATCTTGAATACCAGAATCTTTGGCCGCCCTCTGATTATCCCTGCCCCTTCTCTTGTGAGAGCCATTAATTATGTCATATAATCTACTCCTGTATCATCAAGGGTCTGCTTAGAGATGTGGATTCTGTTCCACTGATAACCGTACCCTTGGACCTGCTGCACAGTGCTCTTCTTATTGAACGACATGAATGCATTTTAATATCTGGCCAAATAAGTTTCCATTCATATTTCAAAAACCTAAAAAATAGCCTGTTAACATGTTTCTGCAAAATCCAGGTTGCCTTTGGAGAGAACTCTATTTCATGTTGTTTTGCTCTTGTGGGTAACTTGCAGTAAGGCTTTGCTTCACAGAGTTGTAATTATCTTAGTTCTACTTTTATATCAGCAGGACTGAAGAATCCATTTTAAAAGAAGTTGAAAATAAAGCCTTCTGTACTTGAACAAAATTTCCTTTTTCTGTTGACCTGATCCTGGAAATTCAACCATCATTAAACCCAGCTCTGCATGGAATACTTTTCCAAAATGAATAGCAATACTCAGCATTTAGGCCTCAGTGTGGCAGCCAGGCAGTTAAGTTTGCCCTTGTTTAGTTTTGCATATGTGAGATGCTATTTAGAAACTTGTTCTGAATATCTTTTGCAAGGTGAGGATATGTATATACCTCGGAATTTCCTTTTTCTGTATGCTTCTAGAGCTAAACCTTGGGTTGGGGAAGGTAGGGACAAGTGCTTCCTGCTTGCAAACACTAATGCTCAGTAAGAAATAAAAGATTATATATAATAAATAGCCTTAAATTTGGTAAGCCAGTAGCATGTTTTTCTAAAAATTTACAAACATTCTCAGGATTCAGTTTACTATAAAGCATATTATTAGTGAAACTTCTATCAATAAACAAAATCTGTTATAAGCTTATGCACAGATTGACTTTTATCAAAATTTATTTTACTGAAAATATTATACCACAAATTAATTCAGTGTTGTAATTTTCCATTTTTTTTAAAGAACGCCATTGTACAGGACTTTGTATAGGGATCATCTCATTTAATATAAATAATGAGACATCTTCTAGAACTATGAGTGTATTTATATTTCTTTTAATGTTCATAAAACTAATAGTAATGTGATTTAAGCATCCAAACTGTATGTTTACAATAGAGACACGAAGGGGTATAAAATGTATAATGTAACGTAAAAGAATTTTTTACATTACATTACATTATAGTAATGTAAAAGAAAATTTTTTTAACTTTGAGAACATGAGGGGAAATTCATACTGTCATATTTTAAAACCATACAAACAGAAATGCTGAATTTCAGTTTGGTGGTATTTGCTAATAATGTCAGAGCCAAGTAATACAAGTTTTTTCTGAGCTAATTTTTCTGCAAATTTCAATTTTCTCAAATGTTTCTTGTTTCTTAAATATAATTCCACTTTGACCTGTTCTTTATTCAATCAGTTGTGTGTACTTACTGAAATATGGCTGTGCACTAATTGTATACAAGGCAAATCCCATTAAAACTTATTCAACCCATGGGGCAGGCACCTGGGTGGCTCAGTAAGTTAAGCATCCAGCTTCAGCTCAGGTCATGATCTCATGGTTTGTGAGTTCAAGCCCCGCATCGGCCTCTGTGCTGACAGCTTGGAGCCTAGAGCCTGCTTCTGTTTCTGTATCTCCCCTCTCTCTGTCCCTCCCTCCCTCCCTCCCTCCCCCTTCCTCCCTCCCTCCCTCCCTCCCTCTCTCTCTCTCTCTCTCTCAAATAACATTAAAAAAAAAAAATTCTATTGGGGGCACCTGGGTGGCTCAGTTGGTTGAGCATCCAACTTCGGCTCAGGTCATGATCTCATGGTTTGTGAGTTGGAGCCCTGTGTCGGGCTCTGCTGACAGCTCAGAGCCAGGAGCCTGCTTTGGATTCTGTGTCTCCCTCTGTCTCTGCCTCTTCCCCACTCACACGTTGTGTCTCTTTCTCTCAAAAAATGAATAAACATCAAAAAAAGTGTTTTTTTTTTATTTAAATTCAACCCTAACAAAATTCTTCATACTCTTTAATACTGATTTCTCAATGAGCAGCCCACCTGAAGTTTGAAGAATTATTCTAACTATAAGAAATTCTCATACTCTGTGACAAACTTATGAATGGATCTTTGGAGTTTGTCATAACAGGCTTTTACATATTTACTCAATAGCATTCTGATTCTATGTGTGACCAAAAAAACTGAACACATGCTGGACAAACTTTTAAGAATGCTTCCTTTAATGACATCTCCTGATTCCAATTGTATGATGCTCTGTGCAGTTATATCCAGATACACCAAACAAGAAAAAAACGAAATACACCCACATTTTCAATTCTGTTAAGCACCCCTTCCCTCCCTCCTTGTCTCATTCATCCACTCATTCATTTATTCAGCGGATACATCTCAGTGTGCCTTGCAACACACTAATCTCCCAGGAGCCCTTTTGATAAATAAGACCCCTTTCTCTTGGAGCTTAGTCTCCAGTTAGTTTTGAGCATACACGAAAATTTCAGAACTTGCTTCCTTTAATTCTAATCTATAATTTTGTTTTCTTATAAAATATTTCAAACACTCAGCAATATGCCAAAAATAATATGACAGATACCCAAGTACTATCACAGAGGCTTAACAGACATTAACATTTTGCCATGTTGGCTTCAAATCTCTACAGCTGCAACCATTAACCTTAAGTTGGTGTGTTATGTTGTGTATATTATGCACATTTTGTTGTTACGTATCTATAGATCCATAAATAATGTGGTATTTTATGTGTTTTTGTGTTTTACATAAATGATTTCACATGGTATATACCCTTTTTGCAGTTGGGGTCTGGGGAGGGTGTTTTTTATTCAACATTGTTTTTTGTTGATTCTCCATGTTGATGCATGCAGGTGTAGTTCTTTGAAGCACTGTGTAATACTCCCTTTTGTGAATAAGCCACAGTGTATTTCTCCATTCCTTTGCTGATGCATACTCAACTTTGGTCGTTTCCAAGCTTTTGATGTTATCAACTAGTAGTTCACTGAGCATGATTATGTATGTTTTTTTGTGAACATGCTTGAGTGGTTCTGTCCAATGTATACCTAGTAGCAGACTTGATGGATCATAAGGTGTGCATATCTTCAATTTTACTCCAGTAAAGTGTGGTCCAAGATGGCAGAGTCATTCATAAATCTGCTTTAAGGAAGGTGGGGGTTTAAGTCCTATTGCTAGGCTATCAAATTCTTAGCTTATCTGTTCTTTGACTTTATTGTACAGTATTTAAATTCTATTTTATCTAAGCAGTGATAGATAATAAATGTTTTCAATTTTTAAGTAGAATTTTATTATGTCATCTATTATGGAGGTTCAGACATAAATGAATACACTAGCAAATTATACAGGCTTTTTAAATGAAAAAGAACATATTTTCTGACATGTTGTTGGTCCTCAAATCATTTATCTTTTAAAAAAAAAACTTTATTTATTTTGAGAGAGAGAGAGAGACAGAGTGCACAAGTGGGGAAGGGGGAATTCTCTTCCTCCCCCCTTCCCCAGTTGTGCACTCTGTCTCTCTCTCTCTCAAAATAAATCGTGACCAGACGTTTAACCGACTAAGCCATCCACGCGTCTCCAAATCATTTACCTTTGAAACACACTCTAATATTAAGTGCTTAATTTTGAGTAACTGCTTTAGTGACTTGAGAAAGTATGATATTTTAATTATTCTGTTGTTAAAACTATAAATTTCACTTAACTCTATAATCTATGTTAAGAGTGTTAACAACATGTTTTGAAAAGATTTTACATGCAGATTTAAAATCTAGTGATGAGTATAAGCTTCTCTTGCCCTTGAAATATTTTACAACTAAGCAAATGAAATATCACAAATATGCAACAAGCTTTGAGCACATCTGAGCTTTGCAAATGCTAGAGCTTTGTTTCATAGGTTTTAGTTCTTCAAAGTATTAAGATGTTGTATTTTCTCATTCTTTTTAATGTGTTTACTTCAAGTGATTTAAGAAGGAGACTGAATTTTAGCTGCAGCAGATGTATCATGCAGGGAGTACCCTGGTTTAAATTCTGACGTGCTTTCACTTCTGCTCGCTTCCCCTTGAAAGCGTCTAGAAAGAAGCTGGCACATTATTTTGCGGATGTTACTGGACATCAGGAAATACATGACTGGGTCTAAGCAACTATTGAAAGACGAGAAAACCAGCATGATCTCGTTGGTTTTGTGAACGATTTCCTTCCAATAGCAAGGTGGATTGTTTAGCTGTGAAAAAATATAGACAAATCGGAAGGCATGATACGGAACAAAACATATAGTAAAAATGATGAGTACAATAAAGGAATTCCGAGCTGTGGTGGCATATTTACCAGAGTTGGGAAATTTGGACCTCCTTTTAGAAATCCTCAGCAGATTCTTGCCGATCTTAATATATGAAAGGATTATTAGTAAGAAAATTAGCCAGAACATTACCACAAGAATGAGGTTAAAAATTGCTTCTCCCTTGGCATTCGTCCTCTCTCTAAAATGGAAGCACATTGTGGAATTATTGGAATCATGGCCTTCTTTCTTAGGGGCTAATATAATCATAGCTAGAAATCCAGCAAGAGCAACTGTCCATACTATACAGCAAACATAAATACTTTGTTTGGTTGTTACTGCCTTCCGTTGTTGTATGGACCGATTGATTTTTATGTAGCGATCCAAACTGATGAATCCAAGCAAAATAATGCTAATGTACATGTTCATATAAAATAGTGTTCCCACAGCCCTGCAAAGGATCATATTGAGTGTCCACTTGTTCTGGTTAATGTGATACATTATGCGGAAAGGCAGGCAGAAGATCAGTAAGAGATCTGCAATGGCTACATTCAGTAGGTAAATCTGAATGGAGTTTCTCTTGCGGTGGATACCCAGAAATACATAGAGGGCGATTATGTTTCCAACCAGTCCCACGATGAAAATAACAGAGAAGGATACTGTTAACACGCTAGAGAGCAGTTTCTCATCCATGACACAGCCAGTATCTGATGTTCCTGACATGGTGTGTGGCGTTGGGATGCTGTGATTAGCTGTAAAGTTCACTCCCTGAGAGGACCAAGGCCAGCTGTAGGCCGAAGTGGTTGGCATTGTTACGGCGTGACTTCTCATTGTCTGGTGTAGGGATCAAAAAGTGAAGGTGCTAAATGACGTGTTCCTTGTGTGTAGCTTTGGTATCTTCAGAATTTTCCTACAAGGGAAAGCAGCATTGAGTTATTTGCCATTTTAATAAGTTACTTTAAGCACAAATAATAAACGATATATTTTCAGATGGGAGAAACTTTGAGTATCTGCACTATGTATGTAGCAGCAGCATGGTACCACAACTCAAGCAGTAAGTGTACTAGAGTCTTAGGGAATGTCCTGCTCTAACCTTTCCTATGGCTGTGGTATATGTTCAAGGTTTGTTTTATTTAACTTGCCGTATGGAGTTTGTTATGGGAATAGAGACAGACGTATGGAGAAATGACAGCTCATATTGTTCAAAGATAAGGGTCCATTTCCCGAAAGGTAGTTACAGCCATGAGTGAGCTGGGCCCACTGCTGACCCCTGCCCAGCTCCCTGCCTTGACTCCTTCCCTTGTGTCTGGTATCCGTTCATTTGGGCAAGGATTGCCACACAGCATATGACATAAACTGTGGCAGTCTTCTGTCCCAGGGGGGGAATAGAAGAAAGAGTCCTAAATTTCTTCCTTTTCAAGCTAAGACCAAGTTGGGCATATTAAAATCATTTGCCTGCGAGCTATGCAGACCCAAGAGAGCAGAACACCTGCCCCCTCAGACAGACTCTTGTAACAAGGTAGCCAAACAAAACCAAGCCGGGTGGCAACGGCTGCCAGTTAGTTGAGACAGATAGTCTCCTGACCCGGAAGCATAGAGTGATAGTACAGATGGGAAGCACGATGTGCATTCCAAGATTCTGAAACAACTAACTGCAGCTTACTATGCCCCAGTTTAGGTCATTTGCAACTGTCACTCGAACCTTATAAGAGTGTGTGTGAATTCCACTTGTTTGCCGCAGCAGAGAATGTTAGCAGCGCCACCTATTCTTGGCTCCTTCCTGGGCATTGAGTGCAATGAAGCCCTCAGTCTGAGAGGCCATCATAAGGAGCTAGAAGACATGAAGAGAGGGTCCCAGGAGGTCTCAGAGTGACTGCCCCATTTCTCTACAGCAGCATCTTAGCAGGTGTAACACAAAGACATTCCGAGCAAGGTTACCAAAATCAGACCTGACTAACTCTGTGACCTTGGTCACACCAATTCATCTTTTCTAAGCCTCAGGTTTCTCATCTGTAGAAATGCACAATGTGTATGAAGAACTTAACCCCGGGCACATAAAAGTACTCAATGAAAATTAGTTTTAAAAAAAACAAAACACCTGGGTGCCTGAGTGTCTCGCTCAGTCAGTTGAATATCCAACTTCGGCTCAGGTCACGAACTGAGTTTGTGAGTTCAAGCCCTGTGTCAGGCTCTGTGCCTGCTTCAGATTCTGTGTCTTCTCTCTCTCTCTCTCTCTCTCTCTCTCTCTCTCTCTCTCTCTCTCAAAAATAAATAAACATTTAAAAAATAAAAAAAAATTTTTAAAAACCACCTTTGGGGGATGCCTGAGTGGCTCAGTTGGTTGAGCCTCCAACTCTTGATCTCAGCTCAGGTCATGGTCCTAGGGTCATGGGATCAAACCCTGCATCAGGCTCTGAGCTGAGCATGGAGCCTGCTTAAGATTCTCTCTCCCTGTGCTCCTCTCCCCTGCTCATGCACATGCATTCTCTCTCCCCCACCCCCACCACTCTCCCCCATTCACACTCTCTCTCTCAAATTTATATATATAAAAACACCTTTGGACTAATCTCATTTTAGTAAATATTTCATACCTGGCTAAGTACTGCATGGGAACCAAAGGTGAACAAGTCCAAGATCCTGCTCTCAGGAAACATTTTTGTAGGCATGCACATTCAAATTCTGAATGCTATATTGTAAAGTGGAATTGAATGAAAATAACTTCTGGATGTGACAGGGTACGCAGAGAAATACATTTGGAAGAACTTAGCCTTTCTTAATATTCCACCTATAATTTGATCAAGAAGAAACCATATAGTCGAGGGTAAAATTCCAGTTTAAAATTTTGCTAAAGAGGGAAAATTGATTCCAGGGAAGAAGAACTGGCTGGTGAAGAGGAAGTTATGTAATCTATCTCTGGTAAGAGCCTGTCTCCACAGTTCAGGTCAGTGGAGGGAGGGAGGCAGGCGGACCCAGTCTAGTCTGTCCTGTGTCTCAACTGCAGGAACCAATTTCAGCAAAGTTTATAGAAACTTACATGCATGTATCTGGTGATCAGAAATTCTAAAAGGAAAGGGCAATCTAGGAAGAATGGAAGCCGATAATGCAATCTAGATTACCAGGAAGAGGAAAAGGGTGCCTGAAGGAGGAATTTGCATTGTATGGTTAGGTGGGAAGCTTGCTGCAGCTTGGGTAGAAACCTCCCATGGCCACTGATGAAAGGGAATTTGATGGCAAGTGACTTGACTTTAAGAGCTCAGATAGCCAAAATGCCTGTAAAAACTCATCTGTAAGTAGTTCTTTTTTTTTTTTTTCCTTCTTCCATGCCAGATCTTAAACTCCATTAGGATTGGGAACCAAGTCTTTTTTTTTTGTTTGTTTGCCTCTGTGTAGCAAGTGCTTAGCACAATAAATATTGCTGAATGAAAGAGGGAATTTAGTAGAAAAGCAGGTGGAGTTCTACATGTGGACAGCAAAATCAGCTGTTCAAGTACAGGAAGAGCTTTGACTGCATTAAGAAACAAAATTGCATTTGACCAAGGTTGCTGGGTTGGTAGTATGATGCGCCTACAGCAAAAAGTAACCCCCTTCTTTGGTTGAATTCACAGATATGGAATGTCTTAAGTGGAGATTGTCACCAGTAACCTGAAGGTTGTCACTACTAGTCCTGAACTGGAATACAGCCATTTCATCCTAACATCACACTTAGAAACTGCCACAGACCACATGGGGAGAAAAGCCCAGATTATGTCATAGGAGCGGAGCTGAAGAAAGTAGGCACCTTACCCTAGGAGATATAGAAGAGACTGTCAGTGGCTCTCAATCCTGAGCTGCAATATTAGAACCCCTTTGAGGGCTTTTTAAAGATACCACTGCCTGGCTCCAGCCCCAGATCTTCTGATTTAATTGATCTGGAATGGGCTCCAGGCAATGGTTTCCTTTAAAAGCTCCTCAGGGGATTCTAATGTGCATCGAGAATTGAACCCTTGAGCTAGATGGCTGACCCATTAACTAATATTTATTTAGCAGTTGCTGTGTACCAGGCAGTGTGTTAAGCACGTTTATATTCATTTACATATCCTTATATTAAACTTGTGAGGTAGGTATTACAAAAGAGACAATGAGAAATCAAGAGGTTGTGAACTTTACCCATGACCACACAATTCTTTAAATGGCAGTACCCAAGCTGGGACTCAGATCTGCCTACCTTTTAGGATCCATGATCCCTAACCTCACTCCTCCTGATCACCTATGAACAGCATTTTCTTTTTTAATTCTGAGTTCTGTCAGCAGTATTTAGACATGATTCCTTCAACATTATCCACATTGGCAATTTTTTTTAAGATTTTTTTTTTAAGTAATCTCTACACCCATTGTGGGGCTCAAAGAACCCCGAGATCAAGAGTCATATGTTCCACCGACTGAGCAGTCCAGACACCCCTTAAAGATTTTATTTTTTTAAGTAATCTTTACACCCAGGGTGGGGCTTGAACTCATAACCCCAAGATCAAAAGTCACATGTTCTACTGACTGAGCAGCCAGGTAGCCCCTCACATTAGCAATTTTAAGAAGAGGCTATACCTTCTAGCTTTACTTCTTTGGAAAAAGGTATTAATCTTTTCATTTGCCCTGTCCATTAGAGTAAGTAAAGAAGTCCAGAGTTTACACAATCACAAACCATTCATCAGAATGTTTAGTTTCAAACTTACTTCTAGGCCTGAAAGCCATAATCAGGATGTTTCTAGAAAGCTGTTAGCACAAAAAACTTTCTGGTTTTGCTTTATTTCAAGCCTAAAGAAAATAAAGTAAGGGGAGCCTGATGGCTCAGTTGATTGAGAGTCCAGCTCTTGATTTCAACTCAGGTCATGATCTCACAGTTCATGGAATTGAGCCCCACGTCTGGGCTCTGTGATGACAGTGGGGGGGGCCTGCTTGGGATTTTCTCTCTTTCTCTCTCTGCCCCTCCCCATGCATGCATGCATGCTCTTGCTGTCTCTCAAAATAAATAAACATTTTTTAAAAAAAGAGAAAATAAATGGGGCGCCTAGGTCGCTCAGACGGTTGAGCATTTGACTTCAGCTCAGGTTATGATGTCATGCTTGTGAGTTCGAGCCCCATGTTGGGCTCTGTGCTGACAGCTTGGAGCCTGGAGCCTGCTTCAGATTCTGTGTCTGTCTGTCTGTCTGTCTCTCTCTCTCTCTGCCCCTCTCCCGCTCGCGCTCTCTGTCTCTCAAAAATAAACATTTTAAAAAAACGAGAGAGAAAATAAAGCAAAAGCAATGCATTTGTTTAAATAGTAATAGTAGCCATCATTTAGAACCATGTATTAGATGGCTAGTGTCTAGTCATCTATTAACAAATTAACAGATTAGATTCTGTTTTACACTTAATGGGCTGATGTTTGCCCTCCTTTCAATGTGTCCCATCACTCACTATTCTTAAGGCCATCTGTTGATGTATTAAAAACTACTTATTTGATAAGAATGGCCAGTAAGGACAAGAAACAGAGCACTGTGTTCACATAGTGGACTAATTTCCCAGTGGGGTATTGAGACTCCTGTGCTATATTGAAGTCACAATGGTTTCCTGATAGTAGATGGTAAAGGTTTTTTAAGTGTTGTTACTTGACAAATCCTGAAGCTTGCCATGCTGTGTTAGTGCTGCATTTGTAGCCGGTACCACCAACCCCTTCCGATAGTCTTCATCTGGCTCACGTAGGAGCTTCTGTACTGGAGGGCAGCACCCTACAGGTTCCGCTGGTGGCCTCGAATAAGCAAAAGCTTTTTCTTTTCTTTTAAGTTTGCATTTATTTAAATAATCTCTACACCCAACATGGATCTTGAACTCACAAACCTGAGATGAAGAGTTGCATGCTCTTGTGACTGAGCCAGCCAGACAATCCGAGCAAAAGCTTTTTGAATGCATTCTGGGTACGTTTGTGAAAACATCACATCGCTCTGTTAAAATACATACCTATTTGGCAATAGTAGCAACCTTTCACTGTTTGTAGTCTGACTTGATAGTGACCGGATCCCTCAGGCCATGCTTCAAAAAATTGCACTGATTGCTGCATACAGAATAAAAATCAAAAGCATGTTGCTTAGGAAATAATACAATTAGTAGTACATTCGATTTTGCTATAAATTTAACAGTAGAATAAAGTACAACCATTGAAACTAGGGAGTCAGCATAACCATAACGTTAATAAGTGATAGATCACTTCTACCACATTGGAAATAAAATTGGTTGCTTATGAAAATAACTTTCAGTCAACTCAAGTGGCTCTGCAGGTCTTTATGGCAGAATGCAAAAGACAGTGTAAAGCAGTGTGACCGCATCGATAGATGAGCTTCAGTCCCTGCAGTGTCCTCAAGTACTTCAAGTAACTAAGAAGACAGCCTCATTTTAAGTCAAACCAAGGCAGAGGTCTCATTCGAGCACCTTACTCAAGGCTCCAGAAAGCAAAGTGGTCCTAGTCACCACGAAGCCGCTTTCACTTTTAATATTCAGAGAATCAAATTTTAACTGAAATAATGGATCATTTCTATAACTGAAATCAAGGAGTACTCACAGTTCAGGCTCTCTTGCAGTAAAGGAGCAGAGCCCCAAGCTTCCCTAAACACAGAGACTCTTCTTTATGTGTCAGCTGGGTTCTCCATCCGGTGGTGGTTCACTTGGTTGAGGTTGTCTTTTTATATATTTGCATGTGGTAATCAGGCTGTTTCCCCCCCACCACCACCCCTTTTCTTTCTTTTTTCGATATGATACCCCTCTGAGTCCTTGTAGAAATGTTAACAAAGAAAAAAAAAAAAAAAGCCAGCCCACCAGCATGCAGCAACTTCATGTTTAAGGTCAGTCAACATTCCTTTAGAACATTTTTTCTATGCATACCTTTCACCTTGGCAGTTGTAGGAAGTTTTCCCTTATCCTCCCCAGATAAAGAAGTTTTATGAATTCTAAGCAGAAATACACATTTTCTGTTTTTCCTAAGAAGTGATGCATAATATGCATTGCATTTGCTGTTTCTTTCGGGATTCACTTTAGAAATTAAGCTATTCACAGAAAATGGCGTTCCTGTATTGAATTCCCCTAACATCAGTAACGAATTATTTTATTCTTTTTTTTTTAAGTTTTGGGGTTTTTTTTTCAACTTTTATTTGACCTGTACATTATTTTAGTGTATTTTCATGCATACCCTGAAGATCTTGGATTTATTTTCTAAAACACTCTTACAATTTTGGACGAGATGAGATTTGGGATCGTATCCTCCCCTTTTTATCACTGTGACAGACTCTCCCAAGTAAATTGACATATCTCCTATCTTCTACAGAAAATAATGAAGGAATTCTGCAGTTTTTGTTTTGGTCCCAATCCAATATTTATGACTGTCTGTCTATCTCTATAACTGCTGGCCTTGCAGTTTCGTGGCATTTCCTTTTTTTGTTGTCATCCGAAACGAAAGATTAGTTTTTATCCTCCCCATAATTGTCACCGTGCAGCTTTACTTATGCTAAATAACATTTAACTCACTGGGCTTTATCTAACATTCTAATTATATCTGGGTACTTACACACTTCTGAACCCGTATTCTCCAGAGCTTTTGCTTTGTTATAAATATGACACATGGGACAGAATATTTTTAAATTCTAGAATGAAAATATTTTGTAGCTTTTACTTCCCCCTTAGAACTCCTGAGAAGGAAGAAGATTACTGTGTTGGTCGGGCAGGAATTTCATGTGTGTGCGGTTTAAAAAAAAAAAAAGGTGTAATATTAAACTTGCTATCTTAACAATTTTTAAACATACAATCCAATACTGTTAAGTATATTTATATTATTGTGCAGCAGATCTCTGGAACTTTTCATCATGCAAAACTGAAACTCTGTCATCACTAAATACTAATTCCCTTTCCCTGCCCTTGGCAATTACTTTTCTATTTTATATGATTTTCACTAATCTAGATCATTCATTTGAGTGAAATGATACTGTATTTCATTCTTTTATGACTGGCTTTTTTCTTTTAGCATAATATTCTCAAGGTTCCCCCATGTCATAGCATGTGACAGGACCGCCTTCTTTCTCAAGCTGAGTAATGTTCCATTGCATGTGTGTATCTCTCGCATTTTCTTTATCCATGCATCTGTCAGTGGACATTTGAGTTGCTTCCACCTCTTGGCTATTGTGAATAAAGCTTCAGTAAGCGTGCTATGCAAATATATTTTGGCAGAATTTTTTTTATGACTTAAATAGGTGTTTATCTATTAGCATTCTATTTCACTAAATCTAGCGTAAATCTTTTTATATTATACTAGCAACCTTTCCACACCTAAGCCTCCCATTTCAAAATACTAACCCTGTTTTCATCTTCAGTGCCCTGGTGGCCCTACTATGACCAGATTTCAGTGCACATACGGTCCCCAACTTACAGTGGCTCAACTTCAGATTTTTCGGCTTTGCAGTGGTGCAAAAACCATGTGTGCTCAGCAGAAACCACACTTCGAATTTTGATCTTTTCCCAGGCAAGCGATATGTGGCGCCAGCAGTGTTGCCGGCAGTGGCGGCGAGCTGCAGCTCCTGGCTGGCCATACCGTCTCAAGACTCAACAACCGATACGCTTACAACCATTGTATACCCATGCAAGCATTCTCTTTTTTGCTTTGGATATAGTATTCAATAAATTACATGAGATATTTAGCACATTGTTATAAAATATGCTTTGTGATAGATGAGTTTGCCCAACTAGAGGCTAACGTAAGCGTTCTGAGCATGTTTAAAGTAGGCTGAGGCTAAACTATGGGATTTGGGAGATTAGGTGTATTAAATGCCATTTTCAACTTATGATATATTCTTTTCTTTTAATGTTTATTTTTGAGAGAGAGAGACAGACACAGACAAAGTGTGAGTGGGGGAGGGGCAAGAGAGAGAGGGAGGCACAAAATCTGAAGCAGGATCTGGGCTCCAAGCTGTCATCACAGAGCCCGGCGCGAACCCACGAACCGTGAGATCATGACCTGAGCTCAAGTTGAACGCCCATCTGACCAAGTCAACCCAGGCACCTCTCAACTTAATGATATTTTCAACTTATGATGGGTTTATAAGGACATAACCCCATTGTATATTGAGGAAGATCTGTAATCTTTTTCTAGTTCTTCCTTTACATGAGCTTTTTCCTATTCATTCTGAGCTTTCTACTTTCTGTCTCTGTTTCCTCTTCCTCCTTTGTTGGTATCTTAGCCTGTTATTTATATATAGAAAAGCATAAATAAATGGATACATTTGTCTGGTACCATCTATCACTGATTACCACCATCTTCTCTTTATCTAAGTCCCAACCCTGGTTAAGTTCAGCCCACCACCTACTCCAGACCTGAACCTTGCTGGTTAACATGAAGACTACTAGGTACAAACACCACAGTCGTGTTGATGGGTCTCTCTTCACGTTAATGACCACAAACCTCAAGTGGGCTCCTGTGTTGCCACCAGTCCTGCTGTATTTCCTTAGTGTGGTGGTTCTCAGAACATGGCTTCCAGACCAGTAGCATCAACATCACT